>NW_027139812.1:7500-12500 GCF_035084215.1 Heptranchias perlo | reverse complement strand
CCCACCCCAATAACACACTCTCCCTCTCTCTCTGTCTCTCCACCCCAATAACACACTCTCCCTCTCTCTCTCTCTCTCTCTCTCTCTCCAGCCCAATAACACACTCTCTCTCTCTCTCCAGCCCAATAACACACTCTCTCTCTCTCTCCTCTCCTCTCCCCCCTCTCTCTCTCTCTCTCCAGCCCAATAACACACTCTCTCTCTCTCTCTCCAGCCCAATAACACACTCTCTCTCTCTCCAGCCCAATAACACACTCTCTCTCTCTCTCCAGCCCAATAACACTCTCTCTCTCTCTCTCTCTCTCTCCAGCCCAATAACACACTCTCTCTCTCTCTCTCCAGCCCAATAACACACTCTCTCTCTCTCTCTCTCTCCAGCCCAATAACACACTCTCTCTCTCTCTCTCTCTCTCCAGCCCAATAACACTCTCTCTCTCTCCAGCCCAATAACACACACTCTCTCTCTCCAGCCCAATAACACACTCTCTCTCTCTCTCTCTCTCTCCAGCCCAATAACACACTCTCTCTCTCTCTCTCTCCAGCCCAATAACACACACTCTCAAGCCCAATAACACACTCTCTCTCTCTCCAGCCCAATAACACACACTCTCTCTCTCTCCACCCCAATAACACACTCTCCCTCTCTCTCCACCCCAATAACACACTCTCCCTCCCTCTCTCTCTCTCTCTCCACCCCAATAACACACTCACCCTCTCTCTCTCTCTCCACCCCCAATAACACACTCTCCCTCCCTCTCTCTCTCTCTCCACCCAACCCAATAACACACTCTCCCTCTCTCTCGCTCTCTCCAGCCCAATAACACACTCTCTCTCTCGCTCTCTCCAGCCCAACACACACTCTCTCTCTCTCCAGCCCAACACACTCTCTCTCTCTCTCTCTCTCCAGCCCAATAACACACTCTCTCTCTCTCTCTCTCCAGCCCAATAACACACACTCTCAAGCCCAATAACACACTCTCTCTCTCTCCAGCCCAATAACACACACTCTCTCTCTCTCCACCCCAATAACACACACTCTCTCTCTCCAGCCCAATAACACACTCTCTCTCTCTCTCTCTCTCTCCAGCCCAATAACACACGCTCTCTCTCTCTCTCTCTCCAGCCCAATAACACACTCTCTCTCTCCAGCCCAATAACACACTCTCTCTCTCTCTCTCCAGCCCAATAACACACTCTCTCTCTCTCTCTCCAGCCCAATAACACACTCTCTCTCTCTCTCTCTCCACCCCAATAACACACTCTCACTCTCTCTCTCTCTCTCTCCACCCCAATAACACACTCTCCCTCTCTCTCTCTCCACCCCAATAATACACTCTCCCTCTCTCTCTCTCCACCCCAATAATACACTCTCCCTCTCTCTCTCTCTCCACCCCAATAATACACTCTCCCTCTCTCTCTCTCTCCAACCCAATAATACACTCTCCCTCTCTCTCTCTCTCCACCCCAATAACACACTCTCCCTCTCTCTCTCTCTCTCTCTCTACCCCAATAACACACTCTCCCTGCCCCCCTCTCTCTCTCTCCCTCTCTCCAGCCCAATAACACACTCTCTCTCTCTCTCTCTCTCTCCAGCCCAATAACACACTCTCTCTCTCTCTCTCTCCAGCCCAATAACACACTCTCTCTCTCTCTCTCCAGCCCAACAACACACTCTCTCTCTCTCTCTCCAGCCCAATAACACACTCTCTCTCTCTCTCCAGCCCAATAACACACTCTCTCTCTCTCTCCAGCCCAATAACACTCTCTCTCTCTCTCTCCAGCCCAATAACACACTCTCTCTCTCTCTCTCCAGCCCAATAACACACTCTCTCTCTCACTCTCTCTCCAGCCCAATAACACTCTCTCTCTCTCCAGCCCAATAACACACACTCTCTCTCTCCAGCCCAATAACCCACTCTCTCTCTCTCTCTCTCTCTCTCTCTCTCCAGCCCAATAACACACTCTCTCTCTCTCTCTCTCCAGCCCAATAACACACACTCTCAAGCCCAATAACACACTCTCTCTCTCTCCAGCCCAATAACACACACTCTCTCTCTCTCCACCCCAATAACACACTCTCCCTCTCTCTCCACCCCAATAACACACTCTCCCTCCCTCTCTCTCTCTCTCTCCACCCCAATAACACACTCATCCTCTCTCTCTCTCTCCACCCCAATAACACACTCTCCCTCCCTCTCTCTCTCTCTCCACCCACCCCAATAACACACTCTCCCTCTCTCTCTGTCTCTCCACCCCAATAACACACTCTCCCTCTCTCTCTCTCTCTCTCTCTCTCTCCAGCCCAATAACACACTCTCTCTCTCTCTCTCCAGCCCAATAACACACTCTCTCTCTCTCTCCTCTCCCCCCTCTCTCTCTCTCTCTCCAGCCCAATAACACACTCTCTCTCTCTCTCTCCAGCCCAATAACACACTCTCTCTCTCTCTCCAGCCCAATAACACTCTCTCTCTCTCTCTCTCTCTCCAGCCCAATAACACACTCTCTCTCTCTCTCTCCAGCCCAATAACACACTCTCTCTCTCTCTCTCTCTCTCTCCAGCCCAATAACACACTCTCTCTCTCTCTCTCTCTCCAGCCCAATAACACTCTCTCTCTCTCCAGCCCAATAACACACACTCTCTCTCTCCAGCCCAATAACACACTCTCTCTCTCTCTCTCTCTCTCTCCAGCCCAATAACACACTCTCTCTCTCTCTCTCTCCAGCCCAATAACACACACTCTCTCTCTCCAGCCCAATAACACACTCTCTCTCTCTCTCTCTCTCTCTCCAGCCCAATAACACACTCTCTCTCTCTCTCTCTCCAGCCCAATAACACACACTCTCAAGCCCAATAACACACTCTCTCTCTCTCCAGCCCAATAACACACACTCTCTCTCTCTCCACCCCAATAACACACTCTCCCTCTCTCTCCACCCCAATAACACACTCTCCCTCCCTCTCTCTCTCTCTCTCTCCACCCCAATAACACACTCACCCTCTCTCTCTCTCTCCACCCCAATAACACACTCTCCCTCCCTCTCTCTCTCTCTCCACCCACCCCAATAACACACTCTCCCTCTCTCTCTCTCTCTCCACCCCAATAACACACACTCTCTCTCTCCAGCCCAATAACACACTCTCTCTCTCTCTCTCTCCAGCCCAATAACACACTCTCTCTCTCTCTCTCTCCAGCCCAATAACACACACTCTCAAGCCCAATAACACACTCTCTCTCTCCAGCCCAATAACACACTCTCTCTCTCTCTCTCCAGCCCAATAACACACTCTCTCTCTCTCTCTCCAGCCCAATAACACACTCTCTCTCTCTCTCTCTCCACCCCAATAACACACTCTCACTCTCTCTCTCTCTCTCTCTCTCTCCACCCCAATAACACACTCTCCCTCTCTCTCTCTCCACCCCAATAATACACTCTCCCTCTCTCTCTCTCCACCCCAATAATACACTCTCCCTCTCTCTCTCTCTCCACCCCAATAATACACTCTCCCTCTCTCTCTCTCTCCAACCCAATAATACACTCTCCCTCTCTCTCTCTCTCCACCCCAATAACACACTCTCCCTCTCTCTCTCTCTCTCTATCCCAATAACACACTCTCCCTCCCCCCTCTCTCTCTCTCCCTCTCTCCAGCCCAATAACACACTCTCTCTCTCTCCACCCCAATAACATTCCCTCTCTCTCTCCAGCCCAATAGAACACTCTCCCCCCTCTCTCCCTCTCTCTCTCTCTCTCTCTCTAGCCCAATAACACACACTCTCTCTCTCTCTCTCTCCAGCTCAATAACACACTCTCTCTCAAGCCCAATAACACACTCTCTCTCGCTCTCTCCAGCCCAATAACACACTCTCTCTCTCGCTCTCTCCAGCCCAACACACACTCTCTCTCTCTCCAGCCCAACACACTCTCCCCCTCTCTCTCTCTCTCTCTCCAGCACAACACACCCTCTCTCTCTCTCTCTCCAGCCCAACACACTCTCTCTCTCTCTCTCCAGCCCAACACACTCTCTCTCTCTCGCTCTCTCTCTCCAGCCCAACACACTCTCTCTCTCTCGCTCTCTCTCTCCAGCCCAACACACTCTCTCTCTCTCTCTCTCTCTCCAGCCCAATAACTCTCTCTCTTTCTCTCTCTCTCTCTCTCTCCAGCCCAACACACTCTCTCTCTCTCTCTCTCTCTCTCCAGCCCAATAACACACTCTCTCTCTCTCTCCAGCCCAATAACACTCTCTCTCTCTCTCTCTCTCTCTCTCCAGCCCAATAACACACTCTCTCTCTCTCTCTCCAGCCCAATAACACACTCTCTCTCTCTCTCCAGCCCAATAACACACTCTCTCCCTCTCTCTCTCTCTCCAGCCCAATAACACACTCTCTCTCTCTCCAGCCCAATAACACTCTCTCTCTCTCTCTCTCTCTCCAGCCCAATAACACACACTCTCTCTCTCCAGCCCAATAACACACTCTCTCTCTCTCTCTCTCTCTCTCTCCAGCCCAATAACACACTCTCTCTCTCTCTCTCTCCAGCCCAATAACACACACTCTCAAGCCCAATAACACACTCTCTCTCTCTCCAGCCCAATAACACACACTCTCTCTCTCTCCACCCCAATAACACTCTCCCTCTCTCTCCACCCCAATAACACACTCTCCCTCCCTCTCTCTCTCTCTCTCCACCCCAATAACACACTCACCCTCTCTCTCTCTCTCCACCCCAATAACACACTCTCCCTCCCTCTCTCTCTCTCTCCACCCACCCCAATAACACACTCTCCCTCTCTCTCTGTGTCTCCACCCCAATAACACACTCTCCCTCTCTCTCTCTCTCTCTCTCTCTCTCTCCAGCCCAATAACACACTCTCTCTCTCTCTCCAGCCCAATAACACACTCTCTCTCTCTCTCCTCTCCTCTCCCCCCTCTCTCTCTCTCTCTCCAGCCCAATAACACACTCTCTCTCTCTCTCTCCAGCCCAATAACACACTCTCTCTCTCT
>NW_027139811.1:0-91327 GCF_035084215.1 Heptranchias perlo | reverse complement strand
TATTCGAGGAAATAATTTATCAAACGAAGGGTTTGTTTGTGTTTCAGGCTGTCAGCCCATTGAGCACTCATTTCAATGGTCGTTAGTCACTCTCTCTCTCTCGCTCTCTCTCTGCCCATTCAGTAATATTTTGGGTCACTGAATGGGGATGGAGAGTCAATCAGCACATTGAGAAACCTCAGAGTGACTGGTGATTCCACTCGAGGGGAGAATAACACCCTGGAGAATAGAGAGAGGGGAGAGGGAGGGAGAGGGGGGAGAGGGAGAGAGAGGGGGAGAGAGAAGGGAGAAGGGAGAGAGAGGGGAGAGGGAGAGAGGGGGGAGAGGGAGGGAGAGAGAGAGAGAGGGACAGACAGAGAGAGAGGGGACAGACAGAGAGAGAGGGGACAGTCAGAGAGAGAGAGAGAGTCAGAGAGAGAGTCAGAGAGAGAGAGAGAGTCAGAGAGAGAGAGAGTCAGAGAGAGAGAGAGTCAGAGAGAGAGAGAGAGAGAGAGAGTCAGAGAGAGAGAGTCAGAGAGAGAGAGGGAGGGAGAGAGAGTCAGAGAGAGAGAGAGTCAGAGAGAGAGAGTCAGAGAGAGAGAGGGAGAGAGAGTCAGAGAGAGAGTCAGAGAGAGAGAGAGTCAGAGAGAGAGTCGGAGGGAGAGAGAGAGAGAGTCGGAGGGAGAGAGAGAGAGTCGGAGGGAGAGAGAGAGAGTCGGAGGGAGAGAGAGAGAGTCGGAGGGAGAGAGAGAGAGTCGGAGAGAGAGAGAGTCGGAGAGTCAGAGGGAGGGAGAGTCAGAGGGAGGGAGAGTCAGAGGGAGGGAGAGTCAGAGGGAGAGAGAGTCAGAGGGAGAGAGAGAGTCAGAGAGAGAGAGAGAGTCAGAGAGAGAGAGAGTCGGAGAGAGAGAGAGAGAGTCGGAGAGAGAGAGAGTCGGAGGGAGAGAGAGAGAGAGAGTCGGAGGGAGAGAGAGAGAGAGAGTCGGAGAGAGAGGGAGTCGGAGAGAGAGGGAGTCGGAGAGAGAGAGAGAGAGAGTCGGAGAGAGAGGGAGTCGGAGAGAGAGGGAGTCGGAGAGAGAGGGAGTCGGAGAGAGAGAGAGTCAGAGAGAGAGAGAGTCAGAGAGAGAGAGTCGGAGGGAGAGAGAGAGAGTCGGAGGGAGAGAGAGAGTCGGAGGGAGAGAGAGAGAGTCGGAGAGAGAGAGAGTCGGAGAGAGAGAGAGTCGGAGAGAGAGTGTCAGAGAGAGAGGGAGTCAGAGAGAGAGGGAGTCAGAGAGCGAGCGAGAGAGTCAGAGAGAGAGGGAGTCAGAGAGAGAGTCAGAGAGAGAGGGAGTCAGAGAGAGAGGGAGTCAGAGAGAGAGTCAGATAGAGTGTCGGAGAGAGTCAGAGAGAGAGTCGGAGGGAGAGAGAGAGAGTCGGAGGAGAGAGAGAGAGAGTCGGAGAGAGAGAGGGAGAGTCAGAGAGAGAGAGAGGGAGAGTCAGAGAGAGAGAGAGTCAGAGAGAGATGGAGAGAGAGAGAGTCAGAGAGAGAGAGGGAGAGTCAGAGAGAGAGAGGGAGAGTCAGAGAGAGAGAGGGAGAGTCAGAGAGAGAGAGAGTCAGAGAGAGAGAGAGAGTCAGAGAGAGAGAGAGTCAGAGAGAGAGGGAGTCAGAGAGAGAGGGAGAGAGTCAGAGAGAGAGCGAGAGAGAGAGAGTCGGAGGGAGAGAGAGTCGGAGGGAGAGAGAGAGAGTCGGAGGGAGAGAGAGAGAGTCGGAGGGAGAGAGAGAGAGAGGCGGAGAGAGAGAGATAGGCGGAGAGAGAGAGAGAGAGAGAGAGAGTCAGAGAGAGAGAGAGAGTCGGAGGGAGAGAGAGAGAGAGTCGGAGGGAGAGAGAGAGAGTCGGAGAGAGAGAGAGAGAGAGTCAGAGAGAGAGAGAGAGAGTCAGAGAGAGAGAGAGTCAGAGAGAGAGAGAGTCAGAGAGAGAGAGAGAGAGAGCCACCCTCCCCCCCAAACTGTGGGGACTCCTCACCCTCCCCCCCAAACTGTGGGGACTCCTCACCCTCCCCCCAAACTGTGGGGACTCCTCACCTCCCCCCCAAACTGTGGGGTCTCCTCACCTCCCCCCCAAACTGTGGGGACTCCTCACCCTCCCCCCCAAACTGTGGGGACTCCTCACCCTCCCCCCCAAAACTGCGGGGACTCCTCACCCTCCCCCCCCAAAACTGTGGGGACTCCTCACCCTCCCCCCCAAACTGTGGGGACTCCTCACCTCCCCCCAAACTGTGGGGACTCCTCACCCTCCCCCCCAAACTGTGGGGACTCCTCACCCTCCCCCCCAAAACTGTGGGGACTCCTCACCCTCCCCTCCAAACTGCGGGACTCCTCACCCTCCCCCCCAAAACTGTGGGGACTCCTCACCCTCCCCCCCAAACTGTGGGGACTCCTCACCCTCCCCCCAAACTGTGGGGACTCCTCACCCTCCCCCCCAAACTGTGGGGACTCCTCACCCTCCCCCCCAAACTGTGGGGACTCCTCACCCTCCCCCCCAAACTGTGGGGACTCCTCACCTCCCCCCAAACTGTGGGGACCCCTCACCCTCCCCCCAAACTGTGGGGACTCCTCACCTCCCCCCCAAACTGTGGGGACTCCTCACCTCCCCCCCAAACTGTGGGGACTCCTCACCCTCCCCCCAAACTGTGGGGACTCCTCACCCTCCCCCCAAACTGTGGGGACTCCTCACCCTCCCCCCCAAACTGTGGGGACTCCTCACCCTCCCCCCCAAACTGTGGGGACTCCTCACCCTCCCCTCCAAACTGTGGGGACTCCTCACCTCCCTCCCCCAAACTGTGGGGACTCCTCACCCTCCCCCCCAAACTGTGGGGACTCCTCACCCTCCCCCCAAACTGTGGGGACTCCTCACCCTCCCCCCCAAACTGTGGGGACTCCTCACCCTCCCCCCAAACTGTGGGGACTCCTCACCCTCCCCCCCAAACTGTGGGGACTCCTCACCCTCCCCCCAAACTGTGGGGACTCCTCACCCTCCCCCCCAAACTGTGGGGACTCCTCACCCTCCCCCCCAAACTGTGGGGACTCCTCACCCTCCCCCCCAAACTGTGGGGTCTCCTCACCCTCCCTCCAAACTGTGGGGACTCCTCACCCTCCCCCCAAACTGTGGGGACACCTCACCTCCCCCCCCCAAACTGTGGGGACTCCTCACCCTCCCCCCAAACTGTGGGGACTCCTCACCCTCCCCCCAAACTGTGGGGACTCCTCACCCTCCCCCCCAAACTGTGGGGACTCCTCACCCTCCCCCCAAACTGTGGGGACTCCTCACCCTCCCCCCCAAACTGTGGGGACTCCTCACCCTCCCCCCCAAACTGTGGGGACTCCTCACCCTCCCCCCCAAACTGTGGGGACTCCTCACCCTCCCCCCAAACTGTGGGGACTCCTCACCCTCCCCCCCAAACTGTGGGGACTCCTCACCCTCCCCCCCAAACTGTGGGGACTCCTCACCCTCCCCCAAACTGCGGGGACTCCTCACCCTCCCCCCAAACTGCGGGGACTCCTCACCCTCCCCCCCAAACTGTGGGGACTCCTCACCCTCCCCTCAAACTGTGGGGACTCCTCACCCTCCCCCCAAACTGTGGGGTCTCCTCACCCTCCCCCCAAACTGTGGGGACTCCTCACCCTCCCCCCAAACTGTGGGGACTCCTCACCCTCCCCTCAAACTGTGGGGTCTCCTCACCCTCCCCCCAAACTGTGGGGACTCCTCACCCTCCCCCCAAACTGCGGGGACTCCTCACCCTCCCCCCCAAACTGTGGGGACTCCTCACCCTCCCCCCCAAACTGTGGGGACTCCTCACCCTCCCCCCAAACTGTGGGGACTCCTCACCCTCCCCCCCAAACTGTGGGGACTCCTCACCCTCCCCCCAAACTGTGGGGACTCCTCACCCTCCTCCCCAAACTGTGGGGTCTCCTCACCCTCCCCCCAAACTGTGGGGACTCCTCACCCTCCCCCCCAAACTGTGGGGTCTCCTCACCCTCCCCCCAAACTGTGGGGACTCCTCACCTCCCCCCCCAAACTGTGGGGACCCCTCACCCTCCCCCCCAAAACTGTGGGGACTCCTCACCCTCCCCCCAAACTGTGGGGACTCCTCACCTCCCCCCCAAACTGTGGGGACTCCTCACCCTCCCCCCAAACTGTGGGGACTCCTCACCCTCCCTCCAAACTGTGGGGACTCCTCACCCTCCCCCCAAACTGTGGGGACTCCTCACCCTCCCCCCGCAAACTGCGGGGACTCCTCACCCTCCCCCCCAAACTGTGGGGACTCCTCACCCTCCCCCCAAACTGTGGGGACTCCTCACCCTCCCCCCAAACTGTGGGACTCCTCACCCTCCCCCCAAACTGTGGGGACTCCTCACCCTCCCCCCAAACTGTGGGGACTCCTCACCCTCCCCCCAAACTGTGGGGACTCCTCACCCTCCCCCCCAAACTGTGGGGACTCCTCACCCTCCCCCCCCAAACTGTGGGGACTCCTCACCCTCCCCCCAAACTGTGGGGACTCCTCACCCTCCCCCCAAACTGTGGGGACTCCTCACCCTCCCCCCAAACTGTGGGGACTCCTCACCCTCCCCCCCAAACTGTGGGGACTCCTCACCTCCCCCCCAAACTGTGGGGACTCCTCACCCTCCCCCCAAACTGTGGGGACTCCTCACCCTCCCCCCCAAACTGTGGGGACTCCTCACCCTCCCCCCCAAACTGTGGGGACTCCTCACCCTCCCCCCAAACTGTGGGGACTCCTCACCCTCCCCCCAAACTGTGGGGTCTCCCTCACCCTCCCCCCAAACTGTGGGGTCTCCTCACCCTCCCCCCCAAACTGTGGGGACTCCTCACCCTCCCCCCAAACTGTGGGGACTCCTCACCCTCCCCCACAAACTGTGGGGACTCCTCACCCTCCCCCCCAAACTGTGGGGTCTCCTCACCCTCCCCCAAACTGTGGGGACTCCTCACCTCCCCCCAAACTGTGGGGTCTCCTCACCCTCCCCCCCAAACTGTGGGGTCTCCTCACCCTCCCCCCAAACTGTGGGGACTCCTCACCTCCCCCCAAACTGTGGGGTCTCCTCACCCTCCCCCCCAAACTGTGGGGACTCCTCACCCTCCCCCCAAACTGTGGGGACTCCTCACCCTCCCCCCACAAACTGTGGGGACTCCTCACCCTCCCCCAAACTGTGGGGTCTCCTCACCCTCCCCCCCAAAACTGCGGGGACTCCTCACCCTCCCCCCAAACTGTGGGGACACCTCACCTCCCCCCCCCCAAACTGTGGGGACTCCTCACCCTCCCCCCAAACTGTGGGGACTCCTCACCCTCCCCCCCAAACTGTGGGGACTCCTCACCTCCTCCCCCCCAAACTGTGGGGACTCCTCACCCTCCCTCCAAACTGTGGGGACTCCTCACCCTCCCCCCACAAACTGTGGGGACTCCTCACCCTCCCCCAAACTGTGGGGACCCCTCACCCTCCCCCCCAAACTGTGGGGACTCCTCACCCTCCCCCCCAAACTGTGGGGACTCCTCACCCTCCCCCCCAAACTGTGGGGACTCCTCACCCTCCCCCCCAAACTGCGGGGACTCCTCACCCTCCCCCCAAACTGCGGGGACTCCTCACCCTCCCCCCCAAAACTGTGGGGACTCCTCACCCTCCCCCCCAAACTGTGGGGACTCCTCACCCTCCCCCCCAAACTGTGGGGACTCCTCACCCTCCCCCCAAACTGTGGGGACTCCTCACCCTCCCTCCCCCAAACTGTGGGGACTCCTCACCCTCCCCCCCAAACTGCGGGGACTCCTCACCCTCCCCCCCAAACTGTGGGGACTCCTCACCCTCCCCCCAAACTGTGGGGACTCCTCACCCTCCCCCCCAAACTGTGGGGACTCCTCACCCTCCCCCCAAACTGTGGGGACTCCTCACCCTCCCCCCAAACTGTGGGGACTCCTCACCCTCCCCCAAACTGTGGGGACTCCTCACCCTCCCCCCTTCTGTCTTGAATTGTGAAATGGCGATGATAAGGAACGGTTTTAATGCCCTGGGATTATGAACGGACCCATTATCTCTCTCTCTCTCTCTCTCTCTCTGGCCCTGTCTCCAGATAGAAGAACCCTCTGTTCCCTGGATCAATTACTGGGCTGCCTCCGATTTCCGCAGATTTACATGTGTAATCTGGTCGGCAGAAAACCAGCGATCTGTCGACAGAGGTGTCCCCTGTCTCCCGGTCGCCAAGGAGACGGGACGTTCCAGGCCCCAATCCAAGCCTGAACTCCAAGGCCTCGTGACCGCCTCTGTTTAAATTCCGGGCATGTATCGGTCCCTCCGCACCGTCCCGTCAAACACTCCCAGGGGCAGGTACAGGGTTAGATACAGAGTAAAGCTCCCTCTACACCGTCCCGTCAAACACTCCAGGGGCAGGTACAGGGTTAGATACAGAGTAAAGCTCCCTCTACACTGTCCCATCAAACACTCCCAGGGCAGGTACAGGGTTAGATACAGAGTAAAGCTCCCTCTACACCGTCCCGTCAAACACTCCCAGGGCAGGTACAGGGTTAGATACAGAGTAAAGCTCCCTCTACACTGTCCCATCAAACACTCCCAGGGCAGGGTTAGATACAGAGTAAAGCTCCCTCCGCACCGTCCCGTCAAACACTCCCAGGGCAGGACCAGGGTTAGATACAGAGTAAAGCTCCCTCTACACTGTCCCATCAAACACTCCCAGGGCAGGGTTAGATACAGAGTAAAGCTCCCTCCGCACCGTCCCGTCAAACACTCCCAGGGCAGGACCAGGGTTAGATACAGAGTAAAAGCTCCCTCTACACTGTCCCGTCAAACACTCCCAGGGCAGGTACAGGTTAGATACAGAGTAAAGCTCCCTCTACACTGTCCCATCAAACACTCCCAGGGCAGGCACAGGGTGAGATACAGAGTAAAGCTCCCTCTACACTGTCCCGTCAAACACTCCCAGGGCAGGTACAGGGTTAGATACAGAGTAAAGCTGCATCTGCGCTGTCCCATCAAACACTCCCAGGGCAAGCACAGGGTGGAATACAGAGTAAAGCTCCCTCTACAATGTCCCGTCAAACACGACCAGCACAGGTACAGCGTTAGATACAGAGTAAAGCTCCCTCGACACTGTCCCATCAAACACTCGCTGGGCTGGTACAGGGTTAGATACAGAGTAAAGCTCCCTCTGCACTGTCCCGTCAAACACTCCAAGGTCAGGTACAGGGTTAGACACAGAGTAAAACTCCCTCTACACTGTCCCATCAAACACTCCCAGGGCAGGTACAGGGTTAGATACAGAGTAAAGCTCCCTCTACACTGTCCCATCAAACACTCCCAGGGCAGGTACAGGGTAAGATACAGAGTAAAGCTCCCTCTACACTGTCCCATCAAACACTCCCAGGACAGGGACAGGGTAAGATACAGAGTAAAGCTCCCTCTACACTGTCCCATCAAACACTCCCAGGGGCAGGTACAGGGTTAGATACAGAGTAAAGCTCCCTCTACACTGTCCCGTCAAACACTCCCAGGGCAGGTACAGGGTTAGATACA
Organism: Heptranchias perlo; assembly: GCF_035084215.1. NCBI lineage: Eukaryota > Metazoa > Chordata > Chondrichthyes > Hexanchiformes > Hexanchidae > Heptranchias > Heptranchias perlo. Next base: position 83,778 of record NW_027139811.1, on the reverse strand, counting down.
GAGTAAAGCTGCATCTGCGCTGTCCCATCAAACACTCCCAGGGCAAGCACAGGGTGGAATACAGAGTAAAGCTCCCTCTACAATGTCCCGTCAAACACGACCAGCACAGGTACAGCGTTAGATACAGAGTAAAGCTCCCTCTACACTGTCCCATCAAACACTCGCTGGGCTGGTACAGGGTGAGATACAGATTAAAGCTCCCTCTGCACTGTCCCGTCAAACACTCCAAGGTCAGGTACAGGGTTAGACACAGAGTAAAACTCCCTGTACACTGTACCATCAAACACTCCCAGGACAGGGACAGGGTAAGATACAGAGTAAAGCTCCATCTGCACTGTCCCGTCAAACACTCCAAGGTCAGGTACAGGGTTAGACACAGAGTAAAACTCCCTGTACACTGTACCATCAAACACTCCCAGGACAGGTACAGGGTTAGATACAGAGTAAAGCTCCCTCTACACTGTCCCATCAAACACTCCCAGGGCAGGTACAGGGTTAGATACAGAGTAAAGCTCCCTCTACACTGTCCCATCAAACACTCCCAGGGCAGGTACAGGGTTAGATACAGAGTAAAGCTCCCTCTACACTGTCCCATCAAACACTCCCAGGGCAGGTACAGGGTTAGATACAGAGTGAAGCTCCCTCTACACGGTCCCATCAAACACTCCCAGGGCAGGTGCAGGGTTAGATACAGAGTAAAGCTCCCTCCACACTGTCCCATCAAACACTCCCAGGGCAGGTACAGGGTTAGATACAGTGGAAAGCTCCCTCTACACTGTCCCATCAAACACTCCCAGGGTCAGGTACAGGGTTAGATACAGAGTAAAGCTCCCTCTGCACTGTCCCATCAAACACTCCCAGGGCAGGTACAGGGTTAGATACAGTGGAAAGCTCCCTCTACACTGTCCCGTCAAACACTCCCAGGGCAGGTACAGGATTAGATACAGAGTAAAGCTCCCTCCACACTGTCCCATCAAACACTCCCAGGGCAGGGACAGGGTTAGAAACAGAGTAAAGCTCCCTCCACACTGTCCCATCAAACACTCCCAGGGCAGGTACAGGGTTAGATACAGAGTAAAGCTCCCTCCACACTGTCCCATCAAACACTCCCAGGGCAGGGACAGGGTTAGATACAGAGTAAAGCTCCCTCCACACTGTCCCATCAAACACTCCCAGGGCAGGGACAGGGTTAGATACAGAGTAAAGCTCCCTCTACACTGTCCCATCAAACACTCCCAGGGCAGGGACAGGGTTAGAAACAGAGTAAAGCTCCCTCCACACTGTCCCATCAAACACTCCCAGGGCAGGTACAGGGTTAGATACAGAGTAAAGCTCCCTCCACACTGTCCCATCAAACACTCCCAGGGCAGGGACAGGGTTAGATACAGAGTAAAGCTCCCTCCACACTGTCCCATCAAACACTCCCAGGGCAGGGACAGGGTTAGATACAGAGTAAAGCTCCCTCTACACTGTCCCGTCAAACACTCCCAGGGGCAGGTACAGGGTTAGATACAGAGTAAAGCTCCATCTGCACTGTCCCATCAAACACTCCCAGGGCAGGTACAGGGTTAGATACAGAGTAAAGCTCCCTCTGCACTGTCCCATCAAACACTCCCAGGACAGGTAAAGGGTAAGATACAGACTAAAGCTCCCTTTGCACTGTCCCATCAAACACTCCCAGGACAGGTACAGGGTTAGATACAGAGTAAAGCTCCCTCTACACTGTCCCATCAAACACTCCCAGGGGCAGGTACAGGGTTAGATACAGAGTAAAGCTCCCTCTACACTGTCCCATCAAACACTCCCAGGGCAGGCACAGGGTGAGATACAGAGTAAAGCTCCCTCTACACTGTCCCGTCAAACACTCCCAGGGCAGGTACAGGGTTAGATACAGAGTAAAGCTGCATCTGCGCTGTCCCATCAAACACTCCCAGGGCAAGCACAGGGTGGAATACAGAGTAAAGCTCCCTCTACAATGTCCCGTCAAACACGACCAGCACAGGTACAGCGTTAGATACAGAGTAAAGCTCCCTCGACACTGTCCCATCAAACACTCGCTGGGCTGGTACAGGGTTAGATACAGAGTAAAGCTCCCTCTGCACTGTCCCGTCAAACACTCCAAGGTCAGGTACAGGGTTAGACACAGAGTAAAACTCCCTCTACACTGTACCATCAAACACTCCCAGGACAGGGACAGGGTAAGATACAGAGTAAAGCTCCCTCTACACTGTCCCATCAAACACTCCCAGGGGCAGGTACAGGGTTAGATACAGAGTAAAGCTCCCTCTACACTGTCCCGTCAAACACTCCCAGGGCAGGTACAGGGTTAGATACAGAGTAAAGCTGCATCTGCGCTGTCCCATCAAACACTCCCAGGGCAAGCACAGGGTGGAATACAGAGTAAAGCTCCCTCTACAATGTCCCGTCAAACACGACCAGCACAGGTACAGCGTTAGATACAGAGTAAAGCTCCCTCTACACTGTCCCATCAAACACTCGCTGGGCTGGTACAGGGTGAGATACAGAGTAAAGCTCCCTCTGCACTGTCCCGTCAAACACTCCAAGGTCAGGTACAGGGTTAGACACAGAGTAAAACTCCCTGTACACTGTACCATCAAACACTCCCAGGACATGGACAGGGTAAGATACAGAGTAAAGCTCCATCTGCACTGTCCCGTCAAACACTCCAAGGTCAGGTACAGGGTTAGACACAGAGTAAAACTCCCTGTACACTGTACCATCAAACACTCCCAGGACAGGTACAGGGTTAGATGCAGAGTAAAGCTCCCTCTACACTGTCCCATCAAACACTCCCAGGGCAGGTACAGGGTTAGATACAGAGTAAAGCTCCCTCCACACTGTCCCATCAAACACTCCCAGGCCAGGTACAGTGTTAGATACAGAATAACGCTCCCTCCACACTGTCCCATCAAACACTCCCAGGGCTGGTACAGGGTTAGATACAGTGGAAAGCTCCCTCTACACTGTCCCATCAAACACTCCCAGGGTCAGGTACAGGATTAGATACAGAGTAAAGCTCCCTCCACACTGTCCCATCAAACACTCCCAGGGCAGGTACAGGGTTAGATACAGTGGAAAGCTCCCTCTACACTGTCCCGTCAAACACTCCCAGGGCAGGTACAGGATTAGATACAGAGTAAAGCTCCCTCTACACTGTCCCATCAAACACTCCCAGGGCAGGGACAGGGTTAGATACAGAGTAAAGCTCCCTCCACACTGTCCCATCAAACACTCCCAGGGCAGGTACAGGGTTAGATACAGAGTAAAGCTCCCTCCACACTGTCCCATCAAACACTCCCAGGGCAGGGACAGGGTTAGATACAGAGTAAAGCTCCCTCCACACTGTCCCATCAAACACTCCCAGGGCAGGGACAGGGTTAGATACAGAGTAAAGCTCCCTCTACACTGTCCCGTCAAACACTCCCAGGGGCAGGTACAGGGTTAGATACAGAGTAAAGCTCCATCTGCACTGTCCCATCAAACACTCCCAGGGCAGGTACAGGGTTAGATACAGAGTAAAGCTCCCTCTGCACTGTCCCATCAAACACTCCCAGGACAGGTAAAGGGTAAGATACAGACTAAAGCTCCCTTTGCACTGTCCCATCAAACACTCCCAGGACAGGTACAGGGTTAGATACAGAGTAAAGCTCCCTCTACATTGTCCCATCAAACACTCCCAGGGGCAGGTACAGGGTTAGATACAGAGTAAAGCTCCCTCTACACTGTCCCGTCAAACACTCCCAGGGCTGGTACAGGGTGAGATACAGAGTAAAGCTCCCTCGACATTGTCCCATCAAACACTCCCAGGGTCAGAAACAGGGTTAGAGACAGAGTAAAGCTGCATCTGCGCTGTCCCATCAAACACTCCCATGGCAAGCACAGGGTGGAATACAGAGTAAAGCTCCCTCTACACTGTCCCGTCAAACACTCCCAGGGCTGGTACAGGGTTTGATACAGAGGAAAGCTCCCTCCACACTGTCCCGTCAAACACTCCCAGGGTCGGTACAATGTAAGATACAGACTAAAGCTCCCTCTGCACTGTCCCATCAAACACTCCCATGGCAGGTACAGGGTGAGATACAGAGTAAAGCTCCATCTGCACTGTCCCGTCAAACACTCCCAGGGCAGGTACAGGGTTAGATACAGAGTAAAGCTCCCTCTACACTGTCCCATCAAACACTCCCAGGCCAGGTACAGGGTTAGATACAGAGTAAAGCTCCCTCTACACTGTCCCATCAAACACTCCCAGGCCAGGTACAGGGTTAGATACAGAGTAAAGCTCCCTCTACACTGTCCCATCAAATACTCCCAGGGGCAGGTGCAGAGTTAGATACAGAGTAAAGCTCCCTCTACACTGTCCCGTCAAACACTCCCAGGGTCAGGTACAGGGTTAGATACAGAGTAAAGCTCCCTCTACACTGTCCCATCAAACACTCCCAGGGCAGGTACAGGGTGAGATACAGAGTAAAGCTCCCTCTACACTGTCCCATCAAACACTCCCAGGGCAGGTACAGGGTTAGATTCAGTGGAAAGCTCCCTCTACACTGTCCCATCAAACACTCCCAGGGTCAGGTACAGGGTTAGATACAGAGTAAAGCTCCCTCCACACTGTCCCATCAAACACTCCCAGGGCAGGTACAGGGTTAGATACAGTGGAAAGCTCCCTCTACACTGTCCCGTCAAACACTCCCAGGGCAGGTACAGGATTAGATACAGAGTAAAGCTCCCTCTACACTGTCCCATCAAACACTCCCAGGGCAGGGACAGGGTTAGATACAGTGGAAAGCTCCCTCCACACTGTCCCATCAAACACTCCCAGGGCAGGGACAGGGTTAGATACAGAGTAAAGCTCCCTCCACACTGTCCCATCAAACACTCCCAGGGCAGGGACAGGGTTAGATACAGAGTAAAGCTCCCTCTACACTGTCCCGTCAAACACTCCCAGGGGCAGGTACAGGGTTAGATACAGAGTAAAGCTCCATCTGCACTGTCCCATCAAACACTCCCAGGGCAGGTACAGGGTTAGATACAGAGTAAAGCTCCCTCTGCACTGTCCCATCAAACACTCCCAGGACAGGTAAAGGGTAAGATACAGACGAAAGCTCCCTTTGCACTGTCCCATCAAACACTCCCAGGACAGGTACAGGGTTAGATACAGAGTAAAGCTCCCTCTACACTGTCCCATCAAACACTCCCAGGGGCAGGTGCAGAGTTCGATACAGAGTAAAGCTCCCTCTACACTGTCCCATCAAACACTCCCAGGGCAGGTACAGGGTTAGATACAGAGTAAAGCTCCCTCTACACTGTCCCATCAAACACTCCCAGGGGCAGGTGCAGAGTTCGATACAGAGTAAAGCTCCCTCTACACTGTCCCATCAAACACTCCCAGGGCAGGTACAGGGTTAGATACAGAGTAAAGCTCCCTCTACACTGTCCCATCAAACACTCCCAGGGGCAGGTGCAGAGTTCGATACAGAGTAAAGCTCCCTCTACACTGTCCCGTCAAACACTCCCAGGGTCAGGTACAGGGTTAGATACAGAGTAAAGCTCCCTCTACACTGTCCAATCAAACACTCCCAGGGCAGGGACAGGGTTTGATACAGAGTAAAGCTCCCTCCACACTGTCCCATCAAACACTCCCAGGGCAGGCAGAGGGTGAGATGCAGAATAAAGCTCCCTCCACACTGTCCCATCAAACACTCCCAGGGCAGGGACAGGGTTAGATACAGAGTAAAGCTCCCTCCACACTGTCCCATCAAACACTCCCAGGGCAGGTACAGGGTTAGATACAGAGTAAAGCTCCCTCTACACTGTCCCATCAAACACTCCCAGGGCAGGGACAGGGTTAGATACAGAGTAAAGCTCCCTCTACACTGTCCCATCAAACACTCCCAGGGGCAGGTACAGGGTTAGATCCAGAGTAAAGCTCCCTCTACACTGTCCCGTCAAACACTCCCAGGGCAGGTACAGGGTGAGATACAGAGTAAAGCTCCCTCTGCACTGTCCCGTCAAACACTCCCAGGGGCAGGTACAGGGTTAGATCCAGAGTAAAGCTCCCTCTACACTGTCCCATCAAACACTCCCAGGACAGGTAAAGGGTAAGATACAGAGTAAAGCTCCATCTGCACTGTCCCATCAAACACTCCCAGGGCAGGTACAGGGTTAGATACAGAGTAAAGCTCCCTCCACACTGTCCCGTCAAACACTCCCAGGGTCGGTACAATGTAAGATACAGACTAAAGCTCCCTCTGCACTGTCCCATCAAACACTCCCAGGGCAGGCACAGGGTGAGATACAGAGTAAAGCTCCCTCTATACTGTCTCATCAAACACTCCCAGGGGCAGGTACAGGGTTAGATACAGAGTAAAGCTCCCTCTACACTGTCCCGTCAAACACTCCCAGGGGCAGGTACAGGGTTAGATACAGAGTAAAGCTCCCTCTACACTCTCCCATCAAACACTCCCAGGGGCAGGTACAGCGTTAGATACAGAGTAAAGCTCCCTCTACACTGTCCCGTCAAACACTCCCAGGGCTGGTACAGGGTTAGATACAGAGTAAAGCTCCCTCTACACTGTCCCATCAAACACTCCCAGGGTCAGAAACAGGGTTAGATACAGAGTAAAGCTCCCTCGACACTGTCCCATCAAACACTCCCAGGGCAAGCACAGGGTGGAATACAGAGTAAAGCTCCCTCTACACTGTCCCATCTAACAGTCCCAGGGCAGGTGCAGGGTTAGATACAGAGTAAAGCTCCCTCTACACTGTCCCATCAAACACCTCCTGGTCAGATACAGGGTTAGATACCGAGTCAATCTCCCTTTATAGTGTCCTATCGAACACTCCCAGGGCAGGTACAGGTCTGGATACAGAGTAAAGCTCCCTCCACACTGTCCCAAACAAACACTCCCATGGCTGGTACAGGGTTAGATACAGAGTAAAGCTCCCTCGACACTGTCCCATCAAACACTCCCAGGACAGGTAAAGGGTAAGATACAGACTAAAGCTCCCTTTGCACTGTCCCATCAAACACTCCCAGGACAGGTACAGGGTTAGATACAGAGTAAAGCTCCCTCTACACTGTCCCATCAAACACTCCCAGGGGCAGGTACAGGGTTAGATACAGAGTAAAGCTCCCTCTACACTGTCCCGTCAAACACTCCCAGTGCTGGTACAGGGTGAGATACAGAGTAAAGCTCCCTCGACATTGTCCCATCAAACACTCCCAGGGTCAGAAACAGGGTTAGAGACAGAGTAAAGCTGCATCTGCGCTGTCCCATCAAACACTCCCATGGCAAGCACAGGGTGGAATACAGAGTAAAGCTCCCTCCACACTGTCCCGTCAAACACTCCCAGGGTCGGTACAATGTAAGATACAGACTAAAGCTCCCTCTGCACTGTCCCATCAAACACTCCCATGGCAGGTACAGGGTGAGATACAGAGTAAAGCTCCATCTGCACTGTCCCGTCAAACACTCCCAGGGCAGGTACAGGGTTAGATACAGAGTAAAGCTCCCTCTACACTGTCCCATCAAACACTCCCAGGCCAGGTACAGGGTTAGATACAGAGTAAAGCTCCCTCTACACTGTCCCATCAAACACTCCCAGGCCAGGTACAGGGTTAGATACAGAGTAAAGCTCCCTCTACACTGTCCCATCAAACACTCCCAGGGGCAGGTGCAGAGTTCGATACAGAGTAAAGCTCCCTCTACACTGTCCCGTCAAACACTCCCAGGGTCAGGTACAGGGTTAGATACAGAGTAAAGCTCCCTCTACACTGTCCAATCAAACACTCCCAGGGCAGGGACAGGGTTTGATACAGAGTAAAGCTCCCTCCACACTGTCCCATCAAACACTCCCAGGGCAGGTACAGAGTTAGATACAGAGTAAAGCTCCCTCTACACTGTCCCATCAAACACTCCCAGGGCAGGTACAGGGTGAGATACAGAGTAAAGCTCCCTCTACACTGTCCCGTCAAACACTCCCAGGGTCAGGTACAGGGTTAGATACAGAGTAAAGCTCCCTCTACCCTGTCCCATCAAACACTCCCAGGGCAGGCAGAGGGTGAGATGCAGAATAAAGCTCCCTCCACACTGTCCCATCAAACACTCCCAGGGCAGGGACAGGGTTAGATACAGAGTAAAGCTCCCTCCACACTGTCCCATCAAACACTCCCAGGGCAGGTACAGGGTTAGATACAGAGTAAAGCTCCCTCTACACTGTCCCGTCAAACACTCCCAGGGCAGGGACAGGGTGAGATACAGAGTAAAGCTCCCTCTACACTGTCCCATCAAACACTCCCAGGGGCAGGTACAGGGTTAGATCCAGAGTAAAGCTCCCTCTACACTGTCCCGTCAAACACTCCCAGGGCAGGTACAGGGTGAGATACAGAGTAAAGCTCCCTCTGCACTGTCCCGTCAAACACTCCCAGGGGCAGGTACAGGGTTAGATCCAGAGTAAAGCTCCCTCTACACTGTCCCATCAAACACTCCCAGGACAGGTAAAGGGTAAGATACAGAGTAAAGCTCCATCTGCACTGTCCCATCAAACACTCCCAGGGCAGGTACAGGGTTAGATACAGAGTAAAGCTCCCTCTACACTGTCCCATCAAACACTCCCAGGGCAGGTACAGGGTTAGATACAGAGTAAAGCTCCCTCCACACTGTCCCGTCAAACACTCCCAGGGTCGGTACAATGTAAGATACAGACTAAAGCTCCCTCTGCACTGTCCCATCAAACACTCCCAGGGCAGGCACAGGGTGAGATACAGAGTAAAGCTCCCTCTATACTGTCTCATCAAACACTCCCAGGGGCAGGTACAGGGTTAGATACAGAGTAAAGCTCCCTCTACACTGTCCCGTCAAACACTCCCAGGGGCAGGTACAGGGTTAGATACAGAGTAAAGCTCCCTCTACACTCTCCCATCAAACACTCCCAGGGGCAGGTACAGCGTTAGATACAGAGTAAAGCTCCCTCTACACTGTCCCGTCAAACACTCCCAGGGCTGGCACAGGGTTAGATACAGAGTAAAGCTCCCTCTACACTGTCCCATCAAACACTCCCAGGGTCAGAAACAGGGTTAGATACAGAGTAAAGCTCCCTCGACACTGTCCCATCAAACACTCCCAGGGCAAGCACAGGGTGGAATACAGAGTAAAGCTCCCTCTACACTGTCCCATCAAACACCTCCTGGTCAGATACAGGGTTAGATACCGAGTCAATCTCCCTTTATAGTGTCCTATCGAACACTCCCAGGGCAGGTACAGGTCTGGATACAGAGTAAAGCTCCCTCCACACTGTCCCAAACAAACACTCCCATGGCTGGTACAGGGTTAGATACAGAGTAAAGCTCCCTCGACACTGTCCCATCAAACACTCCCAGGGCAGGAACAGGGTTAGATACAGAGTAAAGCTCCCTCTACACTGTCCCGTCAAACACTCCCAGGGCAGGTACAGGGTTAGATCCAAAGTAAAGCTCCCTCGACACTTTCCCATGAAACACTCCCAGGGCAGGTACAGGGTTAGATACAGAGTAACGCTCCATCTGCACTGTCCCATCAAACACTCCCAGGGCAGGTACAGTGTTAGATACAGAGTAAAGCTCCCTCCACACTGTCCCATCAAACACTCCCAGGGCAGGTACAGGGTTAGATACAGAGTAACGCTCCATCTGCACTGTCCCATCAAACACTCCCAGGGCAGGTACAGTGTTAGATACAGAGTAAAGCTCACTCTACACTGTCCCATCAAACACTCCCAGGGCAGGTACAGTGTTAGATGCAGAGTAAAGCTCCCTCCACACTGTCCCATCAAACACTCCCAGGGGCAGGTACAGGGTTAGATACAGAGTAAAGCTCCCTCTACACTGTCCCGTCAAACACTTCCAGGGGAGGTGCAGGGTTAGATACAGAGTCAATCTCCCTTTACAGTGTCCCATCAAACACTCCCAGGGCAGGTACAGGTCTGGATACAGAGTAAAGCTCCCTCGACACTGTCCCATCAAACACTCCCAGGGCAGGTACAGGGTTAGATACAGAGCAAAGCTCCCTCTACACTGTCCCATCAAACACTCCCAGGGCAGGTACAGGGTGAGATACAGAGTAAATCTCCCTCTACACTGTCCCATCAAACACTCCCAGGGCAGGTACAGGGTGAGATACAGAGTAAAGCTCCCTCTACACTGTCCCATCAAACACTCCCAGGGCAGGTACAGGGTTAGATACAGAGCAAAGCTCCCTCTACACTGTACCATCAAACACTCCCAGGGCAGGTACAGGGTTAGATACAGAGCAAAGCTCCCTCTACACTGTCCCATCGAACACTCGCTGGGCTGGTACAGGGTTAGATACAGAGTAAAGCTCCCTCTGCACTGTCCCATCAAACACTCCCAGGGCTGGTACAGGGTTTGATACAGAGTAAAGCTCCCTCTACACTGTCCCATCAAACACTCCCAGGCCAGGTACAGGGTTGGATACAGAGTAAAACTCCCTGTACACTGTACCATCAAACAGTCCCAGGACAGCTACAGGGTAAGATACAGAGTAAAGCTCCCTCTACACTGTCCCATCAAACACTCGCTGGGTAGGTACAGGGTTGGATACAGAGCAAAGCTCCCTCTACACTATCCCATCAAACACTCTCGGGGCAGGTACAGGGTGAGATGCAGAGAAAAGCTCCCTCTACATTGTCCCATCAAACCCTCTAAGGGCAGGTACAGGATTAGATACAGAGTAAAGCTCCCTCTACACTGTTCCATCAAACACTCGCAGGCCAGGTACAGTGTTAGATCCAGAGTAAAGCTCCCTCCACTCTGTCCCATCAAACACTCCCAGGGCAGGGACAGGGTTAGATACCGAGTAAAGCTCCCTCTGCACTGTCCCGTCAAACACTCCCAGGGCTGGTACAGGGTTAGATACAGAGTAAAGCTCCCTCTGCACTGTCCCGTCAAACACTCCCAGGGGCAGGTACAGGGTTAGATACAGAGTAAAGCTCCCTCCACACTGTCCCGTCAAACACTCCCAGGGTCGGTACGATGTAAGATACAGAGTAAAGCTCCCTCTACACTGTCCCATCAAACACTCTCGGGGCAGGTACAGGGTGAGATACAGAGTAAAGCTCCCTCTGCACTGTCCCATCAAACACTCTCGGGGCAGGTACAGGGTTAGATGCAGAGGAAAGCTCCCTCTAAACTGTCCCATCAAACCCTCTCAGGGCAGGTACTGGATTACATATAGATTAAAGCTCCCTCTACACTTTCCCGTCAAACACTCCCAGGGCAGGTGCAGGGTTAGATACAGAGTAAAGCTCCCTCTACACTGTCCCATCAAACACTCCCAGGCCAGGTACAGTGTTGGATACAGAGTAAAGCTCCCTCGACACTGTCCCATCAAATACTCCCAGGGTAGGTACAGGGTTAGATACAGAGTAAAGCTCCCTCTACACTGTCCCATCAAACACTCCCAGGGCAGGTACAGGGTTAGATACAGAGTAAAGCTCCCTCTACACTGTCCCATCAAATACTCCCAGGGCAGGTAAAGGGTCAGTTACAGAGCAAAGCTCCCTCTACACTATCCCAACAAACACTCCCAGGGCAGGTACAGGGTGAGATACAGAGTAAAGCTCCCTCGACACTGTCCCATCAAACACTCCCAGGGCAGGTACAGGGTTAGATACAGAGTGAAGCTCCCTCTACACTGTCCCATCAAACACTCCCAGGGTCAGAAACAGGGTTAGATACAGAGCAAAGCTGCATCTGAGCTGTCCCATCAAACACTCCCAGGGCAAGCACAGGGTGCAATACAGAGTAAAGCTCCCTCTACACTGTCCCATGAAACACTCCCTGGGCAGGTGCAGGGTTTTTTCCACATCGTTCACCTGAGGAAGGAGGTAGCCTCCGAAAGCTTGTGAATTTAAAATAAAATTGCTGGACTATAACTTGGTGTTGTAAAATTGTTTACAATTGTCAACCCCAGTCCATCACCGGCATCTCCACATCATGACTCCCAGGGCAGGTACAGGGTGAGATACAGAGTAAAGCTCCCTCTGCACTGTCCCATCAAACACTCCCAGGGCAGGTACAGGGTTAGATACAGAGTAAAGCTCCCTCTACACTGTCCCATCAAACACTCCCAGGGCAGGTACAGGGTTAGATACAGAGTAAAGCTCCCTCTACACTGTCCCATCAAACACTCCCAGGGGAGGGACAGGGTTAGATATAGAGTAAAGCTCCCTCTACACTGTCCCATCAAACACTCGCTGGGCTGGTACAGGGTGAGATACAGAGTAAAGCTCCCTCTACACTGTCCCATCAAACACTCCCAGGGCAGGTACAGGGTTAGATACAGAGTAAAGCTCCCTCTACACTGCCCATCAAACACTCCCAGGGCAGGTACAGGGTTAGATACAGAGCAAAGCTCCCTCTACACTGTCCCATCAAACACTCCCAGGGCAGGTACAGGGTTAGATACAGAGTAAAGCTCCCTCTACACTGTCCAATCAAACACTCCCAGGGCAGGGACAGGGTTTGATACAGAGTAAAGCTCCCTCTGCACTGTCCCATCAAACACTCCCAGGGCAGGCAGAGGGTGAGATGCAGAATAAAGCTCCCTCCACACTGTCCCATCAAACACTCCCAGGGCAGGGACAGGGTTAGATACAGAGTAAAGCTCCCTCCACACTGTCCCATCAAACACTCCCAGGGCAGGTACAGGGTTAGATACAGAGTAAAGCTCCCTCTACACTGTCCCATCAAACACTCCCAGGGGCAGGTACAGGGTTAGATCCAGAGTAAAGCTCCCTCTACACTGTCCCGTCAAACACTCCCAGGGCAGGTACAGGGTGAGATACAGAGTAAAGCTCCCTCTGCACTGTCCCGTCAAACACTCCCAGGGGCAGGTACAGGGTTAGATCCAGAGTAAAGCTCCCTCCACACTGTCCCATCAAACACTCCCAGGACAGGTAAAGGGTAAGATACAGAGTAAAGCTCCATCTGCACTGTCCCATCAAACACTCCCAGGGCAGGTACAGGGTTAGATACAGAGTAAAGCTCCCTCCACACTGTCCCGTCAAACACTCCCAGGCTCGGTACAATGTAAGATACAGACTAAAGCTCCCTCTGCACTGTCCCATCAAACACTCCCAGGGCAGGCACAGGGAGAGATACAGAGTAAAGCTCCCTCTACACTGTCCCGTCAAACACTCCCAGGGGCAGGTACAGGGTTAGATACAGAGTAAAGCTCCCTCTACACTCTCCCATCAAACACTCCCAGGGGCAGGTACAGCGTTAGATACAGAGTAAAGCTCCCTCTACACTGTCCCGTCAAACACTCCCAGGGCTGGTACAGGGTTAGATACAGAGTAAAGCTCCCTCCACACTGTCCCATCAAACACTCCCAGGGCAGGTACAGGATGAGATACAGAGTAAAGCTCCCTCTACACTGTCCCGTCAAACACTCCCAGGGCTGGTACAGGGTTAGATACAGAGTAAAGCTCCCTCCACACTGTCCCATCAAACACTCCCAGGGCAGGTACAGGATGAGATACAGAGTAAAGCTCCCTCTACACTGTCCCATCAAACACTCCCAGGGTCAGGTACAGGGTTAGATACAGAGTAAAGCTCCCTCGACACTGTCCCATCAAACACTCCCAGGGCAAGCACAGGGTGGAATACAGAGTAAAGCTCCCTCTACACTGTCCCATCTAACACTCCCAGGGCAGGTACAGGTTTAGATACAGAGTAAAGCTCCCTCTACACTGTCCCATCAAACACCTCCTGGTCAGATACAGGGTTAGATACCGAGTCAATCTCCCTTTATAGTGTCCTATCGAACACTCCCAGGGCAGGTACAGGTCTGGATACAGAGTAAAGCTCCCTCTACACTGTCCCAAACAAACACTCCCATGGCTGGTACAGGGTCAGATACAGAGTAAAGCTCCCTCTACACTGTCCCATCAAACACTCCCAGGGCAGGAACAGGGTTAGATACAGAGTAAAGCTCCCTCTACACTGTCCCGTCAAACACTCCCAGGGCAGGTACAGGGTTAGATACAAAGTAAAGCTCCCTCGACACTTTCCCATGAAACACTCCCAGGGCAGGTACAGGGTTAGATACAGAGTAACGCTCCCTCTACACTGTCCCATCAAACACTCCCAGGGCAGGTACAGTGTTAGATACAGAGTAAAGCTCCCTCCACACTGTCCCATCAAACACTCCCAGGGCAGGTACAGTGTTAGATACAGAGTAAAGCTCCCTCTACACTGTCCCGTCAAACACTCCCAGGGCCAGGTACAGGGTTAGATACAGAGTAAAGCTCCCTCTGCACTGTCCCATCAAACACTCCCAGGGCAGGTACAGTGTTAGATACAGAGTAAAGCTCCCTCCACACTGTCCCATCAAACACTCCCAGGGCAGGTACAGTGTTAGATACAGAGTAAAGCTCCCTCTACACTGTCCCATCAAACACTCCCAGGGCAGGTACAGTGTTAGATACAGAGTAAAGCTCCCTCTACACTGTCCCATCAAACACTCCCAGGGCCAGGTACAGGGTTAGATACAGAGTAAAGCTCCCTCTGCACTGTCCCATCAAACACTCCCAGGGCAGGTACAGTGTTAGATACAGAGTAAAGCTCCCTCCACACTGTCCCATCAAACACTCCCAGGGCAGGTACAGTGTTAGATACAGAGTAAAGCTCCCTCTACACTGTCCCATCAAACACTCCCAGGCCAGGTACAGTGTTAGATGCAGAGTAAAGCTCCCTCTACACTGTCCCATCAAAAACTCCCAGGCCAGGTACAGTGTTAGATGCAGAGTAAAGCTCCCTCCACACTGTCCCATCAAACACTCCCAGGGGCAGGTACAGGGTTAGATACAGAGTAAAGCTCCCTCTACACTGTCCCGTCAAACACTTCCAGGGGAGGTGCAGGGTTAGATACTGAGCAAAGCTCCCTCAGCACTGTCCCATCAAACACCTCCTGGTCAGATACAGAGTTAGATACCGAGTCAATCTCCCTTTATAGTGTCCTATCGAACACTCCCAGGGCAGGTACAGGTCTGGATACAGAGTAAAGCTCCCTCCACACTGTCCCATCAAACACTCCCAGGGCAGGTACAGGGTTAGATACAGAGCAAAGCTCCCTCTACACTGTCCCATCAAACACTCCCAGGGCAGGTACAGGGTGAGATACAGAGTAAATCTCCCTCTACACTGTCCCATCAAACACTCCCAGGGCAGGTACAGGGTTAGATACAGAGTAAAGCTCCCTCTACACTGTCCCATCAAACACTCCCAGGGCAGGTACAGGGTTAGATACAGAGCAAAGCTCCCTCTACACTGTACCATCAAACACTCCCAGGGCAGGTACAGGGTTAGATACAGAGCAAAGCTCCCTCTGCATTGTCAAATGAAACACTCCCAGGGCAGGTACAGGGTTGGATACAGAGTAAATCTCCCTCTACACTGTCCCGTCAATCACTCCCAGGGCAGGTACAGTGTTAGATACAGAGTAAAGCTCCCTCTACATTGTCCCATCAATCACTCCCAGGGCAGGTGCAGTGTTAGATACAGAGCAAAGCTCCCTCCACACTGTCCCATCGAACACTCGCTGGGCTGGTACAGGGTTAGATACAGAGTAAAGCTCCCTCTTCACTGTCCCATCAAACACTCCCAGGGCTGGTACAGGGTTTGATTCAGAGTAAAGCTCCCTCGACACTGTCCCATCAAACACTCCCAGGCCAGGTACAGGGTTGGATACAGAGTAAAACTCCCTGTACACTGTACCATCAAATACTCCCAGGGCAGGTAAAGGGTCAGTTACAGAGCAAAGCTCCCTCGACACTATCCCAACAAACACTCCCAGGGCAGGTACAGGGTGAGATACAGAGTAAAGCTCCCTCGACACTGTCCCATCAAACACTCCCAGGGGCAGGTACAGGGTTAGATACAGAGTAAAGCTCCCTCTACACTGTCCCATCAAACACTCCCAGGGTCAGAAACAGGGTTAGATACAGAGCAAAGCTGCATCTGAGCTGTCCCATCAAACACTCCCAGGGCAAGCACAGGGTGGAATACAGAGTAAAGCTCCCTCTACAATGTCCCGTCAAACACTCCCAGGGCAGATACAGGGTTAGATGCAGAGTAAAGCTCCCTCTACACTGTCCAATGAAACACTGCCAGGGCAGGTGCAGTGTTAGATACAGAGTAAAGCTCCCTCGACACTGTCCCGTCAATCACTCCCAGGGCAGGTGCAGTGTTAGATACAGAGTAAAGCTCCCTCGACAATGTCCCATGAAACACTCCCAGGGCAAGCACAGGGTGGAATACAGAGTAAAGCTCCCTCTACACTGTCCCATCGAACACTCGCTGGGCTGGTACAGGGTTCGATACAGAGTAAAGCTCCCTCTGCACTGTCCCGTCAAACACTCCCAGGGCAGGTGCAGTGTTGGATACAGAGTAAAGCTCCCTCTACACTGTCCCATCAAACACTCCCAGGGCAGGTACAGGGTTAGACACAGAGTAAAACTCCCTGTACACTGTACCATCAAACAGTCCCAGGACAGGTACAGTGTTGGATACAGAGTAAAGCTCCCTCGACACTGTCCCATCAAACACTCCCAGGGCAGGTACAGGGTTAGATACAGAGTAAAGCTCCCTCGACACTGTCCCATCAAACACTCGCTGGGCAGGTACAGGGTTAGATACAGAGTAAAGCTCCCTCTACACTGTTCCATCAAACACTCTCGGGGCAGGTACAGGGAGAGATGCAGAGAAAAGCTCCCTCTGCACTGTTCCATCAAACACTCCCAGGCCAGGTACAGTGTTAGATACAGAGTAAAGCTCCCTCCACACTGTCCCATCAAACACTCCCAGGGCAGGGACAGGGTTAGATACCGAGGAAAGCTCCATCTACACTATCCCATCAAACACTCCCAGGGCAGGTACAGGGTGAGATACAGAGTAAAGCTCCCTCTACACTGTCCCGTCAAACACTCCCAGGGCTGGTACAGGATTAGATATACATTAAAGCTCCCTCTACACTTTCCCGTCAAACACTCCCAGGGCAGGTGCAGGGTTAGATACAGAGTAAAGCTCCCTCTACACTGTCCCAATAAACACTCCCAGGGTCAGGTACAGGGTTAGATACAGAGTAAAGCTCCCTCCACACTGTCCCATCAAACACTCCCAGGGCAGGTACAGGGTTAGATACTGAGCAAAGCTCCCTCTACACTGTCCCGTCAAACACTTCCAGGGCAGGTACAGGGTTAGATACTGAGCAAAGCTCCCTCAGCACTGTCCCATCAAACACCTCCTGGTCAGATACAGGGTTAGATACAGAGTCAATCTCCCTTTACAGTGTCCTATCGAACACTCCCAGGGCAGGTACAGGTCTGGATACAGAGTAAAGCTCCCTCGACACTGTCCCATCAAACACTCCCAGGGCAGGTACAGGGTCAGATACAGAGCAAAGCTCCCTCTACACTATCCCATCAAACACTCCCAGGGCAGGTACAGGGTTAGATACAGAGTAAAGCTCCCTCTACACTGTCCCATCAAACACTCCCAGGGCAGGTACAGGGTTAGATACAGAGTAAAGCTCCCTCTACACTGTCCCATCAAACACTCGCTGGGCAGGTACAGGGTTAGATACAGAGTAAAGCTCCCTCTACACTGTCCCATCAAACACTCCCAGGGTCGGTACGATGTAAGATACAGAGTAAAGCTCCCTCTGCACTGTCCCATCAAACCCTCTCAGGGCAGGTACAGGATTAGATATAGATTAAAGCTCCCTCTACACTTTCCCGTCAAACACTCCCAGGGCAGGTGCAGGGTTAGATACAGAGTAAAGCTCCCTCTACACTGTCCCATCAAACATTCCCAGGCCAGGTACAGTGTTGGATACAGAATAAAGCTCCCTCGACACTGTCCCATCAAACACTCCCAGGGCAGGTACAGGGTTAGATACAGAGTAAAGCTCCCTCGACACTGTCCCATCAAACACTCCCAGGGCAGGTACAGGGTTAGATGCAGACTAAAGCTCCCTCTACACTGTCCCATGAAACACTCCCAGGGCAGGTACAAGGTTCGATACAGAGTAAAGCTCCCTCTACACTGTCCAATCAAACACTCCCAGGGCAGGGACAGGGTTTGATACAGAGTAAAGCTCCCTCTGCACTGTCCCATCAAACACTCCCAGGGCAGGCAGAGGGTGAGATGCAGAATAAAGCTCCCTCCACACTGTCCCATCAAACACTCCCAGGGCAGGGACAGGGTTAGATACAGAGTAAAGCTCCCTCCACACTGTCCCATCAAACACTCCCAGGGCAGGTACAGGGTTAGATACAGAGTAAAGCTCCCTCTACACTGTCCCATCAAACACTCCCAGGGGCAGGTACAGGGTTAGATCCAGAGTAAAGCTCCCTCTACACTGTCCCGTCAAACACTCCCAGGGCAGGTACAGGGTGAGATACAGAGTAAAGCTCCCTCTGCACTGTCCCGTCAAACACTCCCAGGGGCAGGTACAGGGTTAGATCCAGAGTAAAGCTCCCTCCACACTGTCCCATCAAACACTCCCAGGACAGGTAAAGGGTAAGATACAGAGTAAAGCTCCATCTGCACTGTCCCATCAAACACTCCCAGGGCAGGTACAGGGTTAGATACAGAGTAAAGCTCCCTCCACACTGTCCCGTCAAACACTCCCAGGCTCGGTACAATGTAAGATACAGACTAAAGCTCCCTCTGCACTGTCCCATCAAACACTCCCAGGGCAGGCACAGGGAGAGATACAGAGTAAAGCTCCCTCTACACTGTCCCGTCAAACACTCCCAGGGGCAGGTACAGGGTTAGATACAGAGTAAAGCTCCCTCTACACTCTCCCATCAAACACTCCCAGGGGCAGGTACAGCGTTAGATACAGAGTAAAGCTCCCTCTACACTGTCCCGTCAAACACTCCCAGGGCTGGTACAGGGTTAGATACAGAGTAAAGCTCCCTCCACACTGTCCCATCAAACACTCCCAGGGCAGGTACAGGATGAGATACAGAGTAAAGCTCCCTCTACACTGTCCCATCAAACACTCCCAGGGTCAGAAACAGGGTTAGATACAGAGTAAAGCTCCCTCGACACTGTCCCATCAAACACTCCCAGGGCAAGCACAGGGTGGAATACAGAGTAAAGCTCCCTCTACACTGTCCCATCTAACACTCCCAGGGCAGGTACAGATTTAGATACAGAGTAAAGCTCCCTCTACACTGTCCCATCAAACACCTCCTGGTCAGATACAGGGTTAGATACCGAGTCAATCTCCCTTTATAGTGTCCTATCGAACACTCCCAGGGCAGGTACAGGTCTGGATACAGAGTAAAGCTCCCTCTACACTGTCCCAAACAAACACTCCCATGGCTGGTACAGGGTCAGATACAGAGTAAAGCTCCCTCTACACTGTCCCATCAAACACTCCCAGGGCAGGAACAGGGTTAGATACAGAGTAAAGCTCCCTCTACACTGTCCCGTCAAACACTCCCAGGGCAGGTACAGGGTTAGATACAAAGTAAAGCTCCCTCGACACTTTCCCATGAAACACTCCCAGGGCAGGTACAGGGTTAGATACAGAGTAACGCTCCCTCTACACTGTCCCATCAAACACTCCCAGGGCAGGTACAGTGTTAGATACAGAGTAAAGCTCCCTCCACACTGTCCCATCAAACACTCCCAGGGCAGGTACAGTGTTAGATACAGAGTAAAGCTCCCTCTACACTGTCCCGTCAAACACTCCCAGGGCCAGGTACAGGGTTAGATACAGAGTAAAGCTCCCTCTGCACTGTCCCATCAAACACTCCCAGGGCAGGTACAGTGTTAGATACAGAGTAAAGCTCCCTCCACACTGTCCCATCAAACACTCCCAGGGCAGGTACAGTGTTAGATACAGAGTAAAGCTCCCTCTACACTGTCCCATCAAACACTCCCAGGGCAGGTACAGTGTTAGATACAGAGTAAAGCTCCCTCTACACTGTCCCATCAAACACTCCCAGGGCCAGGTACAGGGTTAGATACAGAGTAAAGCTCCCTCTGCACTGTCCCATCAAACACTCCCAGGGCAGGTACAGTGTTAGATACAGAGTAAAGCTCCCTCCACACTGTCCCATCAAACACTCCCAGGGCAGGTACAGTGTTAGATACAGAGTAAAGCTCCCTCTACACTGTCCCATCAAACACTCCCAGGCCAGGTACAGTGTTAGATGCAGAGTAAAGCTCCCTCTACACTGTCCCATCAAAAACTCCCAGGCCAGGTACAGTGTTAGATGCAGAGTAAAGCTCCCTCCACACTGTCCCATCAAACACTCCCAGGGGCAGGTACAGGGTTAGATACAGAGTAAAGCTCCCTCTACACTGTCCCGTCAAACACTTCCAGGGGAGGTGCAGGGTTAGATACTGAGCAAAGCTCCCTCAGCACTGTCCCATCAAACACCTCCTGGTCAGATACAGAGTTAGATACCGAGTCAATCTCCCTTTATAGTGTCCTATCGAACACTCCCAGGGCAGGGACAGGTCTGGATACAGAGTAAAGCTCCCTCCACACTGTCCCATCAAACACTCCCAGGGCAGGTACAGGGTTAGATACAGAGCAAAGCTCCCTCTACACTGTCCCATCAAACACTCCCAGGGCAGGTACAGGGTGAGATACAGAGTAAATCTCCCTCTACACTGTCCCATCAAACACTCCCAGGGCAGGTACAGGGTTAGATACAGAGTAAAGCTCCCTCTACACTGTCCCATCAAACACTCCCAGGGCAGGTACAGGGTTAGATACAGAGCAAAGCTCCCTCTACACTGTACCATCAAACACTCCCAGGGCAGGTACAGGGTTAGATACAGAGCAAAGCTCCCTCTGCATTGTCAAATGAAACACTCCCAGGGCAGGTACAGGGTTGGATACAGAGTAAATCTCCCTCTACACTGTCCCGTCAATCACTCCCAGGGCAGGTACAGTGTTAGATACAGAGTAAAGCTCCCTCTACATTGTCCCATCAATCACTCCCAGGGCAGGTGCAGTGTTAGATACAGAGCAAAGCTCCCTCCACACTGTCCCATCGAACACTCGCTGGGCTGGTACAGGGTTAGATACAGAGTAAAGCTCCCTCTTCACTGTCCCATCAAACACTCCCAGGGCTGGTACAGGGTTTGATTCAGAGTAAAGCTCCCTCGACACTGTCCCATCAAACACTCCCAGGCCAGGTACAGGGTTGGATACAGAGTAAAACTCCCTGTACACTGTACCATCAAATACTCCCAGGGCAGGTAAAGGGTCAGTTACAGAGCAAAGCTCCCTCGACACTATCCCAACAAACACTCCCAGGGCAGGTACAGGGTGAGATACAGAGTAAAGCTCCCTCGACACTGTCCCATCAAACACTCCCAGGGGCAGGTACAGGGTTAGATACAGAGTAAAGCTCCCTCTACACTGTCCCATCAAACACTCCCAGGGTCAGAAACAGGGTTAGATACAGAGCAAAGCTGCATCTGAGCTGTCCCATCAAACACTCCCAGGGCAAGCACAGGGTGGAATACAGAGTAAAGCTCCCTCTACAATGTCCCGTCAAACACTCCCAGGGCAGATACAGGGTTAGATGCAGAGTAAAGCTCCCTCTACACTGTCCAATGAAACACTGCCAGGGCAGGTGCAGTGTTAGATACAGAGTAAAGCTCCCTCGACACTGTCCCGTCAATCACTCCCAGGGCAGGTGCAGTGTTAGATACAGAGTAAAGCTCCCTCGACAATGTCCCATGAAACACTCCCAGGGCAAGCACAGGGTGGAATACAGAGTAAAGCTCCCTCTACACTGTCCCATCGAACACTCGCTGGGCTGGTACAGGGTTCGATACAGAGTAAAGCTCCCTCTGCACTGTCCCGTCAAACACTCCCAGGGCAGGTGCAGTGTTGGATACAGAGTAAAGCTCCCTCTACACTGTCCCATCAAACACTCCCAGGGCAGGTACAGGGTTAGACACAGAGTAAAACTCCCTGTACACTGTACCATCAAACAGTCCCAGGACAGGTACAGTGTTGGATACAGAGTAAAGCTCCCTCTACACTGTCCCATCAAACACTCCCAGGGCAGGTACAGGGTTAGATACAGAGTAAAGCTCCCTCGACACTGTCCCATCAAACACTCGCTGGGCAGGTACAGGGTTAGATACAGAGTAAAGCTCCCTCTACACTGTTCCATCAAACACTCTCGGGGCAGGTACAGGGAGAGATGCAGAGAAAAGCTCCCTCTGCACTGTTCCATCAAACACTCCCAGGCCAGGTACAGTGTTAGATACAGAGTAAAGCTCCCTCCACACTGTCCCATCAAACACTCCCAGGGCAGGGACAGGGTTAGATACCGAGGAAAGCTCCATCTGCACTATCCCATCAAACACTCCCAGGGCAGGTACAGGGTGAGATACAGAGTAAAGCTCCCTCTACACTGTCCCGTCAAACACTCCCAGGGCTGGTACAGGATTAGATATACATTAAAGCTCCCTCTACACTTTCCCGTCAAACACTCCCAGGGCAGGTGCAGGGTTAGATACAGAGTAAAGCTCCCTCTACACTGTCCCAATAAACACTCCCAGGGTCAGGTACAGGGTTAGATACAGAGTAAAGCTCCCTCCACACTGTCCCATCAAACACTCCCAGGGCAGGTACAGGGTTAGATACTGAGCAAAGCTCCCTCTACACTGTCCCGTCAAACACTTCCAGGGCAGGTACAGGGTTAGATACTGAGCAAAGCTCCCTCAGCACTGTCCCATCAAACACCTCCTGGTCAGATACAGGGTTAGATACAGAGTCAATCTCCCTTTACAGTGTCCTATCGAACACTCCCAGGGCAGGTACAGGTCTGGATACAGAGTAAAGCTCCCTCGACACTGTCCCATCAAACACTCCCAGGGCAGGTACAGGGTCAGATACAGAGCAAAGCTCCCTCTACACTATCCCATCAAACACTCCCAGGGCAGGTACAGGGTTAGATACAGAGTAAAGCTCCCTCTACACTGTCCCATCAAACACTCCCAGGGCAGGTACAGGGTTAGATACAGAGTAAAGCTCCCTCTACACTGTCCCATCAAACACTCGCTGGGCAGGTACAGGGTTAGATACAGAGTAAAGCTCCCTCTACACTGTCCCATCAAACACTCCCAGGGTCGGTACGATGTAAGATACAGAGTAAAGCTCCCTCTGCACTGTCCCATCAAACCCTCTCAGGGCAGGTACAGGATTAGATATAGATTAAAGCTCCCTCTACACTTTCCCGTCAAACACTCCCAGGGCAGGTGCAGGGTTAGATACAGAGTAAAGCTCCCTCTACACTGTCCCATCAAACATTCCCAGGCCAGGTACAGTGTTGGATACAGAATAAAGCTCCCTCGACACTGTCCCATCAAACACTCCCAGGGCAGGTACAGGGTTAGATACAGAGTAAAGCTCCCTCGACACTGTCCCATCAAACACTCCCAGGGCAGGTACAGGGTTAGATGCAGACTAAAGCTCCCTCTACACTGTCCCATGAAACACTCCCAGGGCAGGTACAAGGTTCGATACAGAGTAAAGCTCCCTCTGCACTATCCCATCAAACACTCCCAGGGCAGGGACAGGGTTAGATACAGGGTAAAGCTCCCTCTACACTGTCCCATCAAACACTCCCAGGGGCAGGTACAGGGTTAGATACAGAGTAAAGCTCCCTCTGCACTGTCCCGTCAAACACTCCCAGGGCTTGTACAGGGTTAGATACAGAATAAAGCTCACTTTACAATGTCCCATCAAACACTCCCAGGGCAGGTACAGGGTTAGATACAGAGTAAAGCTCCCTCTGCACTGTCCCATCAAACACTCCCAGGCCAGGTACAGGGTTAGATACAGAGGAAAGCTCCCTCTACACTGTCCCATCAAACACTCCCAGGGCAGGTACAGGGTGAGATACAGAGTAAAGCTCCCTCTACACTGTCCCATCAAACACTCCCAGGGTCAGAAACAGTGTTAGATACAGAGTAAAGCTGCATCTGAGCTGTCCCATCAAACACTCCCAGGGCAAGCACAGGGTGGAATACAGAGTAAAGCTCCCTCTACAATGTCCCGTCAAACACTCCCAGGGCAGATACAGGGTTAGATGCAGAGTAAAGCTCCCTCTACACTGTCCCATGAAACACTGCCAGGGCAGGTGCAGTGTTAGATACAGAGTAAAGCTCCCTCTACACTGTCCCGTCAATCACTCCCAGGGCAGGTGCAGTGTTAGATACAGAGTAAAGCTCCCTCGACAATGTCCCATGAAACACTCCCAGGGCAAGCACAGGGTGGAATACAGAGTAAAGCTCCCTCTACACTGTCCCATCGAACACTCGCTGGGCTGGTACAGGGTTCGATACAGAGTAAAGCTCCCTCTGCACTGTCCCGTCAAACACTCCCAGGGCAGGTGCAGTGTTGGATACAGAGTAAAGCTCCCTCTACACTGTCCCATCAAACACTCCCAGGGCAGGTACAGGGTTAGACACAGAGTAAAACTCCCTGTACACTGTACCATCAAACAGTCCCAGGACAGGTACAGTGTTGGATACAGAGTAAAGCTCCCTCTACACTGTCCCATCAAACACTCCCAGGGCAGGTACAGGGTTAGATACAGAGTAAAGCTCCCTCGACACTGTCCCATCAAACACTCGCTGGGCAGGTACAGGGTTAGAGACAGAGTAAAGCTCCCTCTACACTGTCCCATCAAACACTCTCGGGGCAGGTACAGGGAGAGATGCAGAGAAAAGCTCCCTCTACACTGTTCCATCAAACACTCCCAGGCCAGGTACAGTGTTAGATACAGAGCAAAGCTCCCTCCACACTGTCCCATCAAACACTCCCAGGGCAGGGACAGGGTTAGATACCGAGGAAAGCTCCCTCTACACTATCCCATCAAACACTCCCAGGGCAGGTCCAGGGTGAGATACAGAGTAAAGCTCCCTCTACACTGTCCCGTCAAACACTCCCAGGGCTGGTACAGGGTTAGATACAGAGTAAAGCTCCATCTGCACTGTCCCATCAAACACTCCCAGGGTCGGTACGATGTAAGATACAGAGTAAAGCTCCCTCTGCACTGTCCCATCAAACACTCTCGGGGCAGGTACAGGGTTAGATGCAGAGTAAAGCTCCCTCTAAACTGTCCCATCAAACCCTCTCAGGGCAGGTACAGGATTAGATATACATTAAAGCTCCCTCTACACTTTCCCATCAAACACTCCCAGGGCAGGTGCAGGGTTAGATACAGAGTAAAGCTCCCTCTACACTGTCCCATCAAACACTCCCAGGGTCAGGTACAGGGTTAGATACAGAGTAAAGCTCCCTCCACACTGTCCCATCAAACACTCCCAGGGCAGGTACAGGGTTAGATACTGAGCAAAGCTCCCTCTACACTGTCCCGTCAAACACTTCCAGGGCAGGTACTGGGTTAGATACTGAGCAAAGCTCCCTCAGCACTGTCCCATCAAACACCTCCTGGTCAGATACAGGGTTAGATACAGAGTCAATCTCCCTTTACAGTGTCCTATCGAACACTCCCAGGGCAGGTACAGGTCTGGATACAGAGTAAAGCTCCCTCGACACTGTCCCATCAAACACTCCCAGGGCAGGTACAGGGTCAGATACAGAGCAAAGCTCCCTCTACACTATCCCATCAAACACTCCCAGGGCAGGTACAGGGTTAGATACAGAGTAAAGCTCCCTCTACACTGTCCCATCAAACACTCCCAGGGCAGGTACAGGGTTAGATACAGAGTAAAGCTCCCTCGACAATGTCCCATGAAACACTCCCAGGGCAAGCACAGGGTGGAATACAGAGTAAAGCTCCCTCTACACTGTCCCATCGAACACTCGCTGGGCTGGTACAGGGTTCGATACAGAGTAAAGCTCCCTCTGCACTGTCCCGTCAAACACTCCCAGGGCAGGTGCAGTGTTGGATACAGAGTAAAGCTCCCTCTACACTGTCCCATCAAACACTCCCAGGGCAGGTACAGGGTTAGACACAGAGTAAAACTCCCTGTACACTGTACCATCAAACAGTCCCAGGACAGGTACAGTGTTGGATACAGAGTAAAGCTCCCTCTACACTGTCCCATCAAACACTCCCAGGGCAGGTACAGGGTTAGATACAGAGTAAAGCTCCCTCGACACTGTCCCATCAAACACTCGCTGGGCAGGTACAGGGTTAGATACAGAGTAAAGCTCCCTCTACACTGTTCCATCAAACACTCTCGGGGCAGGTACAGGGAGAGATGCAGAGAAAAGCTCCCTCTGCACTGTTCCATCAAACACTCCCAGGCCAGGTACAGTGTTAGATACAGAGTAAAGCTCCCTCCACACTGTCCCATCAAACACTCCCAGGGCAGGGACAGGGTTAGATACCGAGGAAAGCTCCATCTACACTATCCCATCAAACACTCCCAGGGCAGGTACAGGGTGAGATACAGAGTAAAGCTCCCTCTACACTGTCCCGTCAAACACTCCCAGGGCTGGTACAGGATTAGATATACATTAAAGCTCCCTCTACACTTTCCCGTCAAACACTCCCAGGGCAGGTGCAGGGTTAGATACAGAGTAAAGCTCCCTCTACACTGTCCCAATAAACACTCCCAGGGTCAGGTACAGGGTTAGATACAGAGTAAAGCTCCCTCCACACTGTCCCATCAAACACTCCCAGGGCAGGTACAGGGTTAGATACTGAGCAAAGCTCCCTCTACACTGTCCCGTCAAACACTTCCAGGGCAGGTACAGGGTTAGATACTGAGCAAAGCTCCCTCAGCACTGTCCCATCAAACACCTCCTGGTCAGATACAGGGTTAGATACAGAGTCAATCTCCCTTTACAGTGTCCTATCGAACACTCCCAGGGCAGGTACAGGTCTGGATACAGAGTAAAGCTCCCTCGACACTGTCCCATCAAACACTCCCAGGGCAGGTACAGGGTCAGATACAGAGCAAAGCTCCCTCTACACTATCCCATCAAACACTCCCAGGGCAGGTACAGGGTTAGATACAGAGTAAAGCTCCCTCTACACTGTCCCATCAAACACTCCCAGGGCAGGTACAGGGTTAGATACAGAGTAAAGCTCCCTCTACACTGTCCCATCAAACACTCGCTGGGCAGGTACAGGGTTAGATACAGAGTAAAGCTCCCTCTACACTGTCCCATCAAACACTCCCAGGGTCGGTACGATGTAAGATACAGAGTAAAGCTCCCTCTGCACTGTCCCATCAAACCCTCTCAGGGCAGGTACAGGATTAGATATAGATTAAAGCTCCCTCTACACTTTCCCGTCAAACACTCCCAGGGCAGGTGCAGGGTTAGATACAGAGTAAAGCTCCCTCTACACTGTCCCATCAAACATTCCCAGGCCAGGTACAGTGTTGGATACAGAATAAAGCTCCCTCGACACTGTCCCATCAAACACTCCCAGGGCAGGTACAGGGTTAGATACAGAGTAAAGCTCCCTCGACACTGTCCCATCAAACACTCCCAGGGCAGGTACAGGGTTAGATGCAGACTAAAGCTCCCTCTACACTGTCCCATGAAACACTCCCAGGGCAGGTACAAGGTTCGATACAGAGTAAAGCTCCCTCTGCACTATCCCATCAAACACTCCCAGGGCAGGGACAGGGTTAGATACAGGGTAAAGCTCCCTCTACACTGTCCCATCAAACACTCCCAGGGGCAGGTACAGGGTTAGATACAGAGTAAAGCTCCCTCTGCACTGTCCCGTCAAACACTCCCAGGGCTTGTACAGGGTTAGATACAGAATAAAGCTCACTTTACAATGTCCCATCAAACACTCCCAGGGCAGGTACAGGGTTAGATACAGAGTAAAGCTCCCTCTGCACTGTCCCATCAAACACTCCCAGGCCAGGTACAGGGTTAGATACAGAGGAAAGCTCCCTCTACACTGTCCCATCAAACACTCCCAGGGCAGGTACAGGGTGAGATACAGAGTAAAGCTCCCTCTACACTGTCCCATCAAACACTCCCAGGGTCAGAAACAGTGTTAGATACAGAGTAAAGCTGCATCTGAGCTGTCCCATCAAACACTCCCAGGGCAGGTACAGGGTTAGATGCAGAGTAAAGCTCCCTCTACACTGTCCCATGAAACACTGCCAGGGCAGGTGCAGTGTTAGATACAGAGTAAAGCTCCCTCTACACTGTCCCGTCAATCACTCCCAGGGCAGGTGCAGTGTTAGATACAGAGTAAAGCTCCCTCGACAATGTCCCATGAAACACTCCCAGGGCAAGCACAGGGTGGAATACAGAGTAAAGCTCCCTCTACACTGTCCCATCGAACACTCGCTGGGCTGGTACAGGGTTCGATACAGAGTAAAGCTCCCTCTGCACTGTCCCGTCAAACACTCCCAGGGCAGGTGCAGTGTTGGATACAGAGTAAAGCTCCCTCTACACTGTCCCATCAAACACTCCCAGGGCAGGTACAGGGTTAGACACAGAGTAAAACTCCCTGTACACTGTACCATCAAACAGTCCCAGGACAGGTACAGTGTTGGATACAGAGTAAAGCTCCCTCTACACTGTCCCATCAAACACTCCCAGGGCAGGTACAGGGTTAGATACAGAGTAAAGCTCCCTCGACACTGTCCCATCAAACACTCGCTGGGCAGGTACAGGGTTAGAGACAGAGTAAAGCTCCCTCTACACTGTCCCATCAAACACTCTCGGGGCAGGTACAGGGAGAGATGCAGAGAAAAGCTCCCTCTACACTGTTCCATCAAACACTCCCAGGCCAGGTACAGTGTTAGATACAGAGTAAAGCTCCCTCCACACTGTCCCATCAAACACTCCCAGGGCAGGGACAGGGTTAGATACCGAGGAAAGCTCCCTCTACACTATCCCATCAAACACTCCCAGGGCAGGTACAGGGTAAGATACAGAGTAAAGCTCCCTCTGCACTGTCCCATCAAACACTCTCGGGGCAGGTACAGGGTTAGATGCAGAGTAAAGCTCCCTCTAAACTGTCCCATCAAACCCTCTCAGGGCAGGTACAGGATTAGATATACATTAAAGCTCCCTCTACACTTTCCCATCAAACACTCCCAGGGCAGGTGCAGGGTTAGATACAGAGTAAAGCTCCCTCTACACTGTCCCATCAAACACTCCCAGGGTCAGGTACAGGGTTAGATACAGAGTAAAGCTCCCTCCACACTGTCCCATCAAACACTCCCAGGGCAGGTACAGGGTTAGATACTGAGCAAAGCTCCCTCTACACTGTCCCGTCAAACACTTCCAGGGCAGGTACTGGGTTAGATACTGAGCAAAGCTCCCTCAGCACTGTCCCATCAAACACCTCCTGGTCAGATACAGGGTTAGATACAGAGTCAATCTCCCTTTACAGTGTCCTATCGAACACTCCCAGGGCAGGTACAGGTCTGGATACAGAGTAAAGCTCCCTCGACACTGTCCCATCAAACACTCCCAGGGCAGGTACAGGGTCAGATACAGAGCAAAGCTCCCTCTACACTATCCCATCAAACACTCCCAGGGCAGGTACAGGGTTAGATACAGAGTAAAGCTCCCTCTACACTGTCCCATCAAACACTCCCAGGGCAGGTACAGGGTTAGATACAGAGTAAAGCTCCCTCTACACTGTCCCATCAAACACTCGCTGGGCAGGTACAGGGTTAGATACAGAGTAAAGCTCCCTCTACACTGTCCCATCAAACACTCCCAGGGTCGGTATGATGTCAGATACAGAGTAAAGCTCCCTCTGCACTGTCCCATCAAACCCTCTCAGGGCAGGTACAGGATTAGATATCGATTAAAGCTCCCTCTGCACTTTCCCGTCAAACACTCCCAGGGCAGGTGCAGGGTTAGATACAGAGTAAAGCTCCCTCTACACTGTCCCATCAAACATTCCCAGGCCAGGTACAGTGTTGGATACAGAATAAAGCTCCCTCGACACTGTCCCATCAAACACTCCCAGGGCAGGTACAGGGTTAGATACAGAGTAAAGCTCCCTCGACACTGTCCCATCAAACACTCCCAGGGCAGGTACAGGGTTAGATGCAGACTAAAGCTCCCTCTACACTGTCCCATGAAACACTCCCAGGGCAGGTACAAGGTTCGATACAGAGTAAAGCTCCCTCTACACTATCCCATCAAACACTCCCAGGGCAGGGACAGGGTGAGATATAGAGTAAAGCTCCCTCGACACTGTCCCATCAAACACTCCCAGGGCAGGGACAGGGTTAGATACAGGGTAAAGCTCCCTCTACACTGTCCCATCAAACACTCCCAGGGGCAGGTACAGGGTTAGATACAGAGTAAAGCTCCCTCTGCACTGTCCCGTCAAACACTCCCAGGGCTTGTCCAGGGTTAGATACAGAATAAAGCTCACGTTACAATGTCCCATCAAACACTCCCAGGGCAGGTACAGGGTTAGATACAGAGTAAAGCTCCCTCTGCACTGTCCCATCAAACACTCCCAGGCCAGGTACAGGGTTAGATACAGAGGAAAGCTCCCTCCACACTGTCCCATCAAACACTCCCAGGGCAGGTACAGGGTTATATGCAGAGTAAAGCTCCCTCTACACTGTCCCATCAAACACTCCCAGGGCAGGTACAGGGTTAGATATAGAGTAAAGCTCCCTCTACACTGTCCCATCAAACACTCCCAGGGCAGGTACAGGGTTAGATACAGAGTAAAGCTCCCTCTACACTGTCCCATCAAACACTCCCAGGGTCAGGTACAGGGTTAGATACAGAGTAAAGCTCCCTCTGCACTGTCCCATCAAACACTCCCAGGGCAGGTACAGGGTTCGATACAGAGCAAAGCTCCCTCTACACTGTCCCATCAAACACTCCCAGGGCAGATACAGGGTTAGATACAGAGTAAAGCTCTCTCTACACTGTCCCATGAAACACTCCCCGGGCAGGTACAGGGTTAGATACAGAGTAAAGCTCCCTCTACACTGTCCCATCAAACACTCCCAGGTCAGGGACAGGGTTAGATACAGAGTAAAGCTCCCTCTGCACTGTCCCATCAATCACTCCCAGGGCAGGTACAGGGTTAGATACAGAGTAAAGCTCCCTCCACACTGTCCCATCAAACACTCCCAGGGCAGGTACAGGGTTAGATACAGAGTAAAGCTCCCTCGACACTGTCCCATCAAACACTCCCAGGGCAGGTACAGGTTTAGATACAGAGGAAAGCTCCCTCTACACTGTCCCATCAAACACTCCCAGGGCAGGTACAGGGTTAGATACAGAGTAAAGCTCCCTCTACACTGTCCCATCAAACACTCCCAGGGGAGGGACAGGGTTAGATATAGAGTCAAGCTCCCTCTGCACTGTCCCATCAAACACTCGCTGGGCTGGTACAGGATTAGATACAGAGTAAAGCTCCCTCTACACTGTCTCATCAAACACTCACAGGGCAGGTACAGGGTTAGATGCAGAGTAAAGCTCCCTCTAAACTGTCCCGTCAAACACTCCCAGGGCTGGTACAGGGTTAGATGCAGAGTAAAGCTCCCTCCACACTGTCCCATCAAACACTCCCAGGGTCAGGTACAGGGTTAGATACAGAGTAAAGCTCCCTCTGCACTGTCCCGTCAAACACTCCCAGGGCTGGTACAGGGTTAGATACAGAGTAAAGCTCCCTCTACACTGTCCCATCAAACACTCCCTGGACAGGTACAGGGTTAGATACAGAGTGAAGCTCCCTCTACACTCTCCGATCAAACACTCGAAGGGCAGGTACAGGGTTAGATACAGAGTAAAGCTCCCTCTACACTGTCCCATCAAACACTCCCAGGGTCAGAAACAGGGTTAGATACAGAGTAAAGCTCCCTCTACACTGTCCCATCAAACACTCCCAGGGCAGGTACAGGGTTAGATACAGAGTAAAGCTCCCTCTACACTGTCCCATCAAACACTCCCAGGGCAGGTACAGGGTTAGATACAGAGCAAAGCTCCCTCCACACTGTCCCATCAAACACTCCCAGGGCAGGTTCAGGGTTAGATACAGAGTAAAGCTCCCTCTACACTGTCCCATCAAACACTCCCAGGGCAGGTAGAGGGTTAGATACAGAGTAAAGCTCCCTCTGCACTGTCCCATCAAACCCTCTCAGGGCAGGTACAGGATTAGATATAGATTAAAGCTCCCTCTACACTTTCCCGTCAAACACTCCCAGGGCAGGTGCAGGGTTAGATACAGAGTAAAGCTCCCTCTACACTGTCCCATCAAACATTCCCAGGCCAGGTACAGTGTTGGATACAGAGTAAAGCTCCCTCGACACTGTCCCATCAAACACTCCCAGGGCAGGTACAGGGTTAGATACAGAGTAAAGCTCCCTCGACACTGTCCCATCAAACACTCCCAGGGCAGGTACAGGGTTAGATGCAGAGTAAAGCTCCCTCTACACTGTCCCATGAAACACTCCCAGGGCAGGTACAAGGTTCGATACAGAGTAAAGCTCCCTCTACACTATCCCATCAAACACTCCCAGGGCAGGGACAGGGTGAGATACAGAGTAAAGCTCCCTCGACACTGTCCCATCAAACACTCCCAGGGCAGGTACAGGGTTAGATACAGAGTAAAGCTCCCTCTACACTGTCCCATCAAACACTCCCAGGGGCAGGTACAGGGTTAGATACAGAGTAAAGCTCCCTCTGCACTGTCCCGTCAAACACTCCCAGGGCAGGTACAGGGTTAGATACAGAGTAAAGCTCCCTCTACACTGTCCCGTCAAACACTCCCAGGGCAGGTACAGGGTTAGATACAGAGTAAAGCTCCCTCGACACTGTCCCATCAAACACTCCCAGGGCAGGTACAGGGTTAGATGCAGACTAAAGCTCCCTCTACACTGTCCCATCAAACACTCCCAGGGGAGGGACAGGGTTAGATATAGAGTCAAGCTCCCTCTGCACTGTCCCATCAAACACTCGCTGGGCTGGTACAGGGTTAGATACAGAGTAAAGCTCCCTCTACACTGTCTCATCAAACACTCACAGGGCAGGTACAGGGTTTGATACAGAGCAAAGCTCCCTCTACAATGTCTCATCAAACACTCCCAGGGCAGGTGCAGGGTTAGATGCAGAGTAAAGCTCCCTCTGAACTGTCCCGTCAAACACTCCCAGGGCTGGTACAGGGTTAGATGCAGAGTAAAGCTCCCTCCACACTGTCCCATCAAACACTCCCAGGGTCAGGTACAGGGTTAGATACAGAGTAAAGCTCCCTCTGCACTGTCCCGTCAAACACTCCCAGGGCTGGTACAGGGTTAGATACAGAGTAAAGCTCCCTCTACACTGTCCCATCAAACACTCGAAGGGCAGGTACAGGGTTAGATACAGAGTAAAGCTCCCTCTACACTCTCCGATCAAACACTCGAAGGGCAGGTACAGGTTTAGATACAGAGTAAAGCTCCCTCTACACTGTCCCATCAAACACTCCCAGGGTCAGAAACAGGGTTAGATACAGAGTAAAGCTCCCTCTACACTGTCCCATCAAACACTCCCAGGGCAGGTACAGGGTTAGATACAGAGTAAAGCTCCCTCTACACTGTCCCATCAAACACTCCCAGGGCAGGTACAGGGTTAGATACAGAGCAAAGCTCCCTCCACACTATCCCATCAAACACTCCCAGGGCAGGTACAGGGTTAGATACAGAGTAAAGCTCCCTCTACACTGTCCCATCAAACACTCCCAGGGCAGGTGCAGGGTTAGATACAGAGTAAAGCTCCCTCTGCACTGTCCCATCAAACCCTCTCAGGGCAGGTACAGGATTAGATATAGATTAAAGCTCCCTCTACACTTTCCCGTCAAACACTCCCAGGGCAGGTGCAGGGTTAGATACAGAGTAAAGCTCCCTCTACACTGTCCCATCAAACATTCCCAGGCCAGGTACAGTGTTGGATACAGAGTAAAGCTCCCTCGACACTGTCCCATCAAACACTCCCAGGGCAGGTACAGGGTTAGATACAGAGTAAAGCTCCCTCGACACTGTCCCATCAAACACTCCCAGGGCAGGTACAGGGTTAGATGCAGAGTAAAGCTCCCTCTACACTGTCCCATGAAACACTCCCAGGGCAGGTACAAGGTTCGATACAGAGTAAAGCTCCCTCTACACTATCCCATCAAACACTCCCAGGGCAGGGACAGGGTGAGATACAGAGTAAAGCTCCCTCGACACTGTCCCATCAAACACTCCCAGGGCAGGTACAGGGTTAGATACAGAGTAAAGCTCCCTCTACACTGTCCCGTCAAACACTCCCAGGGCAGGTACAGGGTTAGATACAGAGTAAAGCTCCCTCTTCACTGTCCCATCAAACACTCCCAGGGGCAGGTACAGGGTTAGATACAGAGTAAAGCTCCCTCTGCACTGTCCCATCAAACACTCCCAGGGCAGGTACAGGGTTAGATACAGAGTAAAGCTCCCTCTACACTGTCCCATCAAACACTCCCAGGGGCAGGTACAGGGTTAGATACAGAGTAAAGCTCCCTCTGCACTGTCCCGTCAAACACTCCCAGGGCAGGTACAGGGTTAGATACAGAGTAAAGCTCCCTCTACACTGTCCCGTCAAACACTCCCAGGGCAGGTACAGGGTTAGATACAGAGTAAAGCTCCCTCGACACTGTCCCATCAAACACTCCCAGGGCAGGTACAGGGTTAGATGCAGACGAAAGCTCCCTCTACACTGTCCCATGAAACACTCCCAGGGCAGGTACAAGGTTCGATACAGAGTAAAGCTCCCTCTACACTGTCCCATCAAACACTCCCAGGGGCAGGTACAGGGTTAGATACAGAGTAAAGCTCCCTCTGCACTGTCCCGTCAAACACTCCCAGGGCTTGTACAGGGTTAGATACAGAATAAAGCTCACTTTACAATGTCCCATCAAACACTCCCAGGGCAGGTACAGGGTTAGATACAGAGTAAAGCTCCCTCTACACTGTCCCATCAAACACTCCCAGGCCAGGTACAGGGTTAGATACAGAGGAAAGCTCCCTCTACACTGTCCCATCAAACACTCCCAGGGCAGGTACAGGGTTATATACAGAGTAAAGCTCCCTCTGCACTGTCCCATCAAACACTCCCAGGGCAGGTACAGGGTTAGATACAGAGTAAAGCTCCCTCTACATTGTCCCATGAAACACTCCCAGGGCAGGTACAAGGTTCGGTACAGAGTAAAGCTCCCTCTACACTGTCCCATCAAACACTCCCAGGGTCAGAAACTGGGTTAGATGCAGAGTAAAGCTGCATCTCAGCTGTCCCATCAAACACTCCCAGGGCAAGCACAGGGTGGAATACAGAGTAAAGCTCCCTCGACACTGTCCCATCAAACACTCCCAGGGCAGGTACAGGGTTAGATACAGAGTAAAGCTCCCTCGACACTGTCCCATCAAACACTCCCAGGGCAGGTACAGGGTTAGATGCAGAGTAAAGCTCCCTCTGCACTGTCCCATGAAACACTCCCAGGGCAGGTACAAGGTTCGATACAGAGTAAAGCTCCCTCCACACTATCCCATCAAACACTCCCAGGGCAGGGACAGGGTGAGATACAGAGTAAAGCTCCCTCGACACTGTCCCATCAAACACTCCCAGGGCAGGTACAGGGTCAGATACAGAGTAAAGCTCCCTCTACACTGTCCCGTCAAACACTCCCAGGGCAGGTACAGGGTTAGATACAGAGTAAAGCTCCCTCTTCACTGTCCCATCAAACACTCCCAGGGGCAGGTACAGGGTTAGATACAGAGTAAAGCTCCCTCTGCACTGTCCCATCAAACACTCCCAGGGCAGGTACAGGGTTAGATACAGAGTAAAGCTCCCTCTACACTGTCCCATCAAACACTCCCAGGGGCAGGTACAGGGTTAGATACAGAGTAAAGCTCCCTCTGCACTGTCCCGTCAAACACTCCCAGGGCAGGTACAGGGTTAGATACAGAGTAAAGCTCCCTCTACACTGTCCCGTCAAACACTCCCAGGGCAGGTACAGGGTTAGATACAGAGTAAAGCTCCCTCGACACTGTCCCATCAAACACTCCCAGGGCAGGTACAGGGTTAGATGCAGACGAAAGCTCCCTCTACACTGTCCCATGAAACACTCCCAGGGCAGGTACAAGGTTCGATACAGAGTAAAGCTCCCTCTACACTGTCCCATCAAACACTCCCAGGGGCAGGTACAGGGTTCGATACAGAGTAAAGCTCCCTCTACACTATCCCATCAAACACTCCCAGGGCAGGGACAGGGTGAGATACAGAGTAAAGCTCCCTCGACACTGTCCCATCAAACACTCCCAGGGCAGGTACAGGGTTAGATACAGAGTAAAGCTCCCTCTACACTGTCCCGTCAAACACTCCCAGGGCAGGTACAGGGTTAGATACAGAGTAAAGCTCCCTCTTCACTGTCCCATCAAACACTCCCAGGGGCAGGTACAGGGTTAGATACAGAGTAAAGCTCCCTCTGCACTGTCCCATCAAACACTCCCAGGGCAGGTACAGGGTTAGATACAGAGTAAAGCTCCCTCTACACTGTCCCATCAAACACTCCCAGGGGCAGGTACAGGGTTAGATACAGAGTAAAGCTCCCTCTGCACTGTCCCGTCAAACACTCCCAGGGCAGGTACAGGGTTAGATACAGAGTAAAGCTCCCTCTACACTGTCCCGTCAAACACTCCCAGGGCAGGTACAGGGTTAGATACAGAGTAAAGCTCCCTCGACACTGTCCCATCAAACACTCCCAGGGCAGGTACAGGGTTAGATGCAGACGAAAGCTCCCTCTACACTGTCCCATGAAACACTCCCAGGGCAGGTACAAGGTTCGATACAGAGTAAAGCTCCCTCTACACTGTCCCATCAAACACTCCCAGGGGCAGGTACAGGGTTAGATACAGAGTAAAGCTCCCTCTGCACTGTCCCGTCAAACACTCCCAGGGCTTGTACAGGGTTAGATACAGAATAAAGCTCACTTTACAATGTCCCATCAAACACTCCCAGGGCAGGTACAGGGTTAGATACAGAGTAAAGCTCCCTCTACACTGTCCCATCAAACACTCCCAGGCCAGGTACAGGGTTAGATACAGAGGAAAGCTCCCTCTACACTGTCCCATCAAACACTCCCAGGGCAGGTACAGGGTTATATACAGAGTAAAGCTCCCTCTGCACTGTCCCATCAAACACTCCCAGGGCAGGTACAGGGTTAGATACAGAGTAAAGCTCCCTCTACATTGTCCCATGAAACACTCCCAGGGCAGGTACAAGGTTCGGTACAGAGTAAAGCTCCCTCTACACTGTCCCATCAAACACTCCCAGGGTCAGAAACTGGGTTAGATGCAGAGTAAAGCTGCATCTCAGCTGTCCCATCAAACACTCCCAGGGCAAGCACAGGGTGGAATACAGAGTAAAGCTCCCTCTGCAATGTCCCGTCAAACACTCCCAGGGCAGATACAGGGTTAGATACAGAGTAAAGCTCCCTCTGCACTGTCCCATCAAACACTCCCAGGGCAGGTACAGGGTTAGATACAGAGTAAAGCTCCCTCTACACTGTCCCATCAAACACTCCCAGGGCAGGTACAGGGTTAGATATAGAGTAAAGCTCCCTCTGCACTGTCCCATCAAACACTCCCAGGGCAGGTACAGGGCTAGATACAGAGTAAAGCTCCCTCTGCACTGTCCCATCAAACACTCCCAGGGCAGGTACAGGGTTCGATACAGAGTAAAGCTCCCTCTGCACTGTCCCATCAAACACTCCCAGGGCAGGTACAGGGTTAGATACAGAGTAAAGCTCCCTCTACACTGTCCCATCAAACACTCCCAGGGCAGGTGCAGGGTTAGATGCAGAGTAAAGCTCCCTCTGAACTGTCCCGTCAAACACTCCCAGGGCTGGTACAGGGTTAGATACAGAGTAAAGCTCCCTCCACACTGTCCCATCAAACACTCCCAGAGACAGGTACAGGGTTAGATACAGAGTAAAGCTCCCTCTACACTCTCCGATCAAACACTCCAAGGGCAGGTACAGGGTTAGATACAGAGTAAAGCTCCCTCTACACTGTCCCATCAAACACTCCCAGGGTCAGAAACAGGGTTAGATACAGAGTAAAGCTCCCTCTACACTGTCCCATCAAACACTCCCAGGGCAGATACAGGGTTAGATACAGAGTAAAGCTCCCTCTACACTGTCCCGTCAAACACTCCCAGGGCAGGGACAGGGTTAGATACAGAGTAAAGCTCCCTCTGCACTGTCCCATCAAACACTCCCAGGGCAGATGCAGTGTTAGATGCAGAGTAAAGCTCTCTCTGCACTGTCCCATGAAACACTCCCAGGGCAGGTACAGGGTTCGATACAGAGTAAAGCTCCCTCTACACTGTCCCATCAAACACTCCCCGGGCAGGTACAGGGTTAGAAACAGAGTAAAGCTCCCTCTACACTGTCCTGTCAAACACTCCCAGGGCAGATACAGGGTTCGATACAGATTAAAGCTCCCTCTACACTGTCCCATCAAACACTCCCAGGGCAGGTTCAGGGTGAGATACAGAGTAAAGCTCCCTCTACACTGTCCCATCAAGCACTCCCAGGGCAGGTACAGGGTTAGATACAGAGTAAAGCTCCCTCTACACTGTCCCATCAAACACTCCCAGGGGCAGGTGCAGGGTTAGATACAGAGTAAAGCTCCCTCTGCACTGTCCCGTCAAACACTCCCAGGGCTTGTACAGGGTTAGATACAGAGTAAAGCTCCCTCTACACTGTCCCATCAAACACTCCCAGGGCAGGTACAGGGTTAGATACAGAGTAAAGCTCCCTCGACACTGTCCCATCAAACACTCGCTGGGCAGGTACAGGGTTAGATACAGAGTAAAGCTCCCTCTACACTGTCCCATCAAACACTCCCAGGGTCGGTATGATGTAAGATACAGAGTAAAGCTCCCTCTGCACTGTCCCATCAAACCCTCTCAGGGCAGGTACAGGATTAGATATAGATTAAAGCTCCCTCTGCACTTTCCCGTCAAACACTCCCAGGGCAGGTGCAGGGTTAGATACAGAGTAAAGCTCCCTCTACACTGTCCCATCAAACATTCCCAGGCCAGGTACAGTGTTGGATACAGAATAAAGCTCCCTCGACACTGTCCCATCAAACACTCCCAGGGCAGGTACAGGGTTAGATACAGAGTAAAGCTCCCTCGACACTGTCCCATCAAACACTCCCAGGGCAGGTACAGGGTTAGATGCAGACTAAAGCTCCCTCTACACTGTCCCATGAAACACTCCCAGGGCAGGTACAAGGTTCGATACAGAGTAAAGCTCCCTCTACACTATCCCATCAAACACTCCCAGGGCAGGGACAGGGTGAGATATAGAGTAAAGCTCCCTCGACACTGTCCCATCAAACACTCCCAGGGCAGGTACAGGGTTAGATACAGGGTAAAGCTCCCTCTACACTGTCCCATCAAACACTCCCAGGGGCAGGTACAGGGTTAGATACAGAGTAAAGCTCCCTCTGCACTGTCCCGTCAAACACTCCCAGGGCTTGTCCAGGGTTAGATACAGAATAAAGCTCACTTTACAATGTCCCATCAAACACTCCCAGGGCAGGTACAGGGTTAGATACAGAGTAAAGCTCCCTCTGCACTGTCCCATCAAACACTCCCAGGCCAGGTACAGGGTTAGATACAGAGGAAAGCTCCCTCCACACTGTCCCATCAAACACTCCCAGGGCAGGTACAGGGTTATATACAGAGTAAAGCTCCCTCTACACTGTCCCATCAAAAACTCCCAGGGCAGGTACAGGGTTAGATATAGAGTAAAGCTCCCTCTGCACTGTCCCATCAAACACTCCCAGGGCAGGTACAGGGTTCGATACAGAGCAAAGCTCCCTCTACACTGTCCCATCAAACACTCCCAGGGCAGATACAGGGTTAGATACAGAGTAAAGCTCTCTCTACACTGTCCCATGAAACACTCCCCGGGCAGGTACAGGGTTAGATACAGAGTAAAGCTCCCTCTACACTGTCCCATCAAACACTCCCAGGGCAGGTACAGGGTTAGATACAGAGTAAAGCTCCCTCTGCACTGTCCCATCAATCACTCCCAGGGCAGGTACAGGGTTAGATACAGAGTAAAGCTCCCTCCACACTGTCCCATCAAACACTCCCAGGGCAGGTACAGGGTTAGATACAGAGTAAAGCTCCCTCGACACTGTCCCATCAAACACTCCCAGGGCAGGTACAGGTTTAGATACAGAGGAAAGCTCCCTCTACACTGTCCCATCAAACACTCCCAGGGCAGGTACAGGGTTAGATACAGAGTAAAGCTCCCTCTACACTGTCCCATCAAACACTCCCAGGGGAGGGACAGGGTTAGATATAGAGTAAAGCTCCCTCTGCACTGTCCCATCAAACACTCGCTGGGCTGGTACAGGGTTAGATACAGAGTAAAGCTCCCTCTACACTGTCTCATCAAACACTCACAGGGCAGGTACAGGGTTTGATACAGAGCAAAGCTCCCTCTACAATGTCTCATCAAACACTCCCAGGGCAGGTGCAGGGTTAGATGCAGAGTAAAGCTCCCTCTAAACTGTCCCGTCAATACTCCCAGGGCTGGTACAGGGTTAGATGCAGAGTAAAGCTCCCTCCACACTGTCCCATCAAACACTCCCAGGGTCAGGTACAGGGTTAGATACAGAGTAAAGCTCCCTCTGCACTGTCCCGTCAAACACTCCCAGGGCTGGTACAGGGTTAGATACAGAGTAAAGCTCCCTCTACACTGTCCCATCAAACACTCCCTGGACAGGTACAGGGTTAGATACAGAGTGAAGCTCCCTCTACACTCTCCGATCAAACACTCGAAGGGCAGGTACAGGGTTAGATACAGAGTAAAGCTCCCTCTACACTGTCCCATCAAACACTCCCAGGGTCAGAAACAGGGTTAGATACAGAGTAAAGCTCCCTCTACACTGTCCAATCAAACACTCCCAGGGCAGGTACAGGGTTAGATACAGAGTAAAGCTCCCTCTACACTGTCCCATCAAACACTCCCAGGGCAGGTACAGGGTTAGATACAGAGCAAAGCTCCCTCCACACTGTCCCATCAAACACTCCCAGGGCAGGTTCAGGGTTAGATACAGAGTAAAGCTCCCTCTACACTGTCCCATCAAACACTCCCAGGGCAGGTAGAGGGTTAGATACAGAGTAAAGCTCCCTCTGCACTGTCCCATCAAACCCTCTCAGGGCAGGTACAGGATTAGATATAGATTAAAGCTCCCTCTACACTTTCCCGTCAAACACTCCCAGGGCAGGTGCAGGGTTAGATACAGAGTAAAGCTCCCTCTACACTGTCCCATCAAACATTCCCAGGCCAGGTACAGTGTTGGATACAGAGTAAAGCTCCCTCGACACTGTCCCATCAAACACTCCCAGGGCAGGTACAGGGTTAGATACAGAGTAAAGCTCCCTCGACACTGTCCCATCAAACACTCCCAGGGCAGGTACAGGGTTAGATGCAGAGTAAAGCTCCCTCTACACTGTCCCATGAAACACTCCCAGGGCAGGTACAAGGTTCGATACAGAGTAAAGCTCCCTCTACACTATCCCATCAAACACTCCCAGGGCAGGGACAGGGTGAGATACAGAGTAAAGCTCCCTCGACACTGTCCCATCAAACACTCCCAGGGCAGGTACAGGGTTAGATACAGAGTAAAGCTCCCTCTACACTGTCCCATCAAACACTCCCAGGGGCAGGTACAGGGTTAGATACAGAGTAAAGCTCCCTCTGCACTGTCCCGTCAAACACTCCCAGGCAGGTACAGGGTTAGATACAGAGTAAAGCTCCCTCTACACTGTCCCGTCAAACACTCCCAGGGCAGGTACAGGGTTAGATACAGAGTAAATCTCCCTCGACACTGTCCCATCAAACACTCCCAGGGCAGGTACAGGGTTAGATGCAGACTAAAGCTCCCTCTACACTGTCCCATCAAACACTCCCAGGGGAGGGACAGGGTTAGATATAGAGTCAAGCTCCCTCTGCACTGTCCCATCAAACACTCGCTGGGCTGGTACAGGGTTAGATACAGAGTAAAGCTCCCTCTACACTGTCTCATCAAACACTCACAGGGCAGGTACAGGGTTTGATACAGAGCAAAGCTCCCTCTACAATGTCTCATCAAACACTCCCAGGGCAGGTGCAGGGTTAGATGCAGAGTAAAGCTCCCTCTAAACTGTCCCGTCAAACACTCCCAGGGCTGGTACAGGGTTAGATGCAGAGTAAAGCTCCCTCCACACTGTCCCATCAAACACTCCCAGGCTCAGGTACAGGGTTAGATACAGAGTAAAGCTCCCTCTGCACTGTCCCGTCAAACACTCCCAGGGCTGGTACAGGGTTAGATACAGAGTAAAGCTCCCTCTACACTGTCCCATCAAACACTCGAAGGGCAGGTACAGGGTTAGATACAGAGTAAAGCTCCCTCTACACTCTCCGATCAAACACTCGAAGGGCAGGTACAGGTTTAGATACAGAGTAAAGCTCCCTCTACACTGTCCCATCAAACACTCCCAGGGTCAGAAACAGGGTTAGATACAGAGTAAAGCTCCCTCTACACTGTCCCATCAAACACTCCCAGGGCAGGTACAGGGTTAGATACAGAGTAAAGCTCCCTCTACACTGTCCCATCAAACACTCCCAGGGCAGGTACAGGGTTAGATACAGAGCAAAGCTCCCTCCACACTGTCCCATCAAACACTCCCAGGGCAGGTACAGGGTTAGATACAGAGTAAAGCTCCCTCTACACTGTCCCATCAAACACTCCCAGGGCAGGTACAGGGTTAGATACAGAGTAAAGCTCCCTCTGCACTGTCCCATCAAACCCTCTCAGGGCAGGTACAGGATTAGATATAGATTAAAGCTCCCTCTACACTTTCCCGTCAAACACTCCCAGGGCAGGTGCAGGGTTAGATACAGAGTAAAGCTCCCTCTACACTGTCCCATCAAACATTCCCAGGCCAGGTACAGTGTTGGATACAGAGTAAAGCTCCCTCGACACTGTCCCATCAAACACTCCCAGGGCAGGTACAGGGTTAGATACAGAGTAAAGCTCCCTCGACACTGTCCCATCAAACACTCCCAGGGCAGGTACAGGGTTAGATGCAGAGTAAAGCTCCCTCTACACTGTCCCATGAAACACTCCCAGGGCAGGTACAAGGTTCGATACAGAGTAAAGCTCCCTCTACACTATCCCATCAAACACTCCCAGGGCAGGGACAGGGTGAGATACAGAGTAAAGCTCCCTCGACACTGTCCCATCAAACACTCCCAGGGCAGGTACAGGGTTAGATACAGAGTAAAGCTCCCTCTACACTGTCCCATCAAACACTCCCAGGGGCAGGTACAGGGTTAGATACAGAGTAAAGCTCCCTCTGCACTGTCCCGTCAAACACTCCCAGGGCAGGTACAGGGTTAGATACAGAGTAAAGCTCCCTCTGCACTGTCCCGTCAAACACTCCCAGGGCAGGTACAGGGTTAGATACAGAGTAAAGCTCCCTCGACACTGTCCCATCAAACACTCCCAGGGCAGGTACAGGGTTAGATGCAGACTAAAGCTCCCTCTACACTGTCCCATGAAACACTCCCAGGGCAGGTACAAGGTTCGATACAGAGTAAAGCTCCCTCTACACTGTCCCATCAAACACTCCCAGGGGCAGGTACAGGGTTAGATACAGAGTAAAGCTCCCTCTGCACTGTCCCGTCAAACACTCCCAGGGCTTGTACAGGGTTAGATACAGAATAAAGCTCACTTTACAATGTCCCATCAAACACTCCCAGGGCAGGTACAGGGTTAGATACAGAGTAAAGCTCCCTCTACACTGTCCCATCAAAC
Organism: Heptranchias perlo; assembly: GCF_035084215.1. Classification (NCBI taxonomy): domain Eukaryota; kingdom Metazoa; phylum Chordata; class Chondrichthyes; order Hexanchiformes; family Hexanchidae; genus Heptranchias; species Heptranchias perlo. The sequence continues at coordinate 39,890 of NW_027139811.1, read as the reverse complement.
ACTCCCAGGCCAGGTACAGGGTTAGATACAGAGGAAAGCTCCCTCTACACTGTCCCATCAAACACTCCCAGGGCAGGTACAGGGTTATATACAGAGTAAAGCTCCCTCTACACTGTCCCATCAAACACTCCCAGGGCAGGTACAGGGTTAGATACAGAGTAAAGCTCCCTCTGCACTGTCCCATCAAACACTCCCAGGGCAGGTACAGGGTTAGATACAGAGTAAAGCTCCCTCTACATTGTCCCATGAAACACTCCCAGGGCAGGTACAAGGTTCGGTACAGAGTAAAGCTCCCTCTACACTGTCCCATCAAACACTCCCAGGGTCAGAAACTGGGTTAGATGCAGAGTAAAGCTGCATCTCAGCTGTCCCATCAAACACTCCCAGGGCAAGCACAGGGTGGAATACAGAGTAAAGCTCCCTCTGCAATGTCCCGTCAAACACTCCCAGGGCAGATACAGGGTTAGATACAGAGTAAAGCTCCCTCTGCACTGTCCCATCAAACACTCCCAGGGCAGGTACAGGGTTAGATACAGAGTAAAGCTCCCTCTACACTGTCCCATCAAACACTCCCAGGGCAGGTACAGGGTTAGATATAGAGTAAAGCTCCCTCTGCACTGTCCCATCAAACACTCCCAGGGCAGGTACAGGGCTAGATACAGAGTAAAGCTCCCTCTGCACTGTCCCATCAAACACTCCCAGGGCAGGTACAGGGTTCGATACAGAGTAAAGCTCCCTCTGCACTGTCCCATCAAACACTCCCAGGGCAGGTACAGGGTTAGATACAGAGTAAAGCTCCCTCCACACTGTCCCATCAAACACTCCCAGGGCAGGTGCAGGGTTAGATGCAGAGTAAAGCTCCCTCTAAACTGTCCCGTCAAACACTCCCAGGGCTGGTACAGGGTTAGATACAGAGTAAAGCTCCCTCCACACTGTCCCATCAAACACTCCCAGAGACAGGTACAGGGTTAGATACAGAGTAAAGCTCACTCTGCACTGTCCCATCAAACACTCCCAGGGTCAGGTACAGGGTTAGATACAGAGTAAAGCTCCCTCTGCACTGTCCCGTCAAACACTCCCAGGGCAGGTACAGGGTTAGATACAGAGTAAAGCTCACTTTACACTGTCCCATCAAACACTCCCAGGGCAGGTACAGGGTTAGATACAGAGTAAAGCTCCCTCTACACTCTCCGATCAAACACTCCAAGGGCAGGTACAGGGTTAGATACAGAGTAAAGCTCCCTCTACACTGTCCCATCAAACACTCCCAGGGTCAGAAACAGGGTTAGATACAGAGTAAAGCTCCCTCTACACTGTCCCATCAAACACTCCCAGGGCAGATACAGGGTTAGATACAGAGTAAAGCTCCCTCTACACTGTCCCGTCAAACACTCCCAGGGCAGGGACAGGGTTAGATACAGAGTAAAGCTCCCTCTGCACTGTCCCATCAAACACTCCCAGGGCAGATGCAGTGTTAGATACAGAGTAAAGCTCTCTCTACACTGTCCCATGAAACACTCCCAGGGCAGGTACAGGGTTCGATACAGAGTAAAGCTCCCTCTACACTGTCCCATCAAACACTCCCCGGGCAGGTACAGGGTTAGAAACAGAGTAAAGCTCCCTCTACACTGTCCCATCAAACACTCCCAGGGCAGGTACAGGGTTAGATACAGAGTAAAGCTCCCTCGACACTGTCCTGTCAAACACTCCCAGGGCAGATACAGGGTTAGATACAGATTAAAGCTCCCTCTACACTGTCCCATCAAACACTCCCAGGGCAGGTACAGGGTGAGATACAGAGTAAAGCTCCCTCTACACTGTCCCATCAAACACTCCCAGGGCAGGTACAGGGTTAGATACAGAGTAAAGCTCCCTCTACACTGTCCCATCAAACACTCCCAGGGCAGGTACAGGGTTAGATTCAGAGCAAAGCTCCCTCTACACTGTCCCATCAAACACTCCCAGGGCAGGTACAGGGTTAGATACAGAGCAAAGCTCCCTCTACACTGTCCCATCAAACACTCCCAGGGCAGGTACAGGGTTAGATACAGAGTAATGCTCCCTCTACACTGTCCCATCAAACACTCCCAGGGTCAGAAACAGGGTTGGATACAGATTAAAGCTGCATCTGCGCTGTCCCATCAAACACTCCCAGGGCAGGTACAGGGTTAGATACAGAGTAAAGCTCCCTCTACACTGTCCCATCAAACAGTCCCAGGGCAGGGACAGGGTTAGATACAGAGTAAAACTCCCTCTACACTGTCCCATCAAACACTCCCAGGGGCAGGTGCAGGGTTAGATACAGAGTAAAGCTCCCTCTGCACTGTCCCGTCAAACACTCCCAGGGCTTGTACAGGGTTAGATACAGAGTAAAGCTCACTCTGCACTGTCCCATCAAACACTCCCAGGGTCAGGTACAGGGTTAGATACAGAGTAAAGCTCCCTCTGCACTGTCCCGTCAAACACTCCCAGGGCTGGTACAGGGTTAGATACAGAGTAAAGCTCACTTTACACTGTCCCATCAAACACTCCCAGGGCAGGTACAGGGTTAGATACAGAGTAAAGCTCCCTCTACACTCTCCGATCAAACACTCCAAGGGCAGGTACAGGGTTAGATACAGAGAAAAGCTCCCTCTACACTGTCCCATCAAACACTCCCAGGGTCAGAAACAGGGTTAGATACAGAGTAAAGCTCCCTCTACACTGTCCCATCAAACACTCCCAGGGCAGATACAGGGTTAGATACAGAGTAAAGCTCCCTCTACACTGTCCCGTCAAACACTCCCAGGGCAGGGACAGGGTTAGATACAGAGTAAAGCTCCCTCTGCACTGTCCCATCAAACACTCCCAGGGCAGATGCAGTGTTAGATACAGAGTAAAGCTCTCTCCACACTGTCCCATGAAACACTCCCAGGGCAGGTACAGGGTTCGATACAGAGTAAAGCTCCCTCTACACTGTCCCATCAAACACTCCCCGGGCAGGTACAGGATTAGAAACAGAGTAAAGCTCCCTCTACACTGTCCCGTCAAACACTCCCAGGGCAGATACAGGGTTAGATACAGATTAAAGCTCCCTCTACACTGTCCCATCAAACACTCCCAGGGCAGGTACAGGGTGAGATACAGAGTAAAGCTCCCTCTACACTGTCCCATCAAACACTCCCAGGGCAGGTACAGGGTTAGATACAGAGTAAAGCTCCCTCTACACTGTCCCATCAAACACTCCCAGGGCAGGTACAGGGTTAGATTCAGAGCAAAGCTCCCTCTACACTGTCCCATCAAACACTCCCAGGGCAGGTACAGGGTTAGATACAGAGCAAAGCTCCCTCTACACTGTCCCATCAAACACTCCCAGGGCAGGTACAGGGTTAGATACAGAGTAATGCTCCCTCTACACTGTCCCATCAAACACTCCCAGGGTCAGAAACAGGGTTAGATACAGAGTAAAGCTGCATCTGCGCTGTCCCATCAAACACTCCCAGGGTAGGTACAGGGTTAGATACAGAGTAAAGCTCCCTCTACACTGTCCCATCAAACAGTCCCAGGGCAGGGACAGGGTTAGATACAGAGTAAAACTCCCTCTACACTGTCCCATCAAACACTCCCAGGGGCAGGTGCAGGGTTAGATACAGAGCAAAGCTCCCTCTGCACTGTCCCGTCAAACACTCCCAGGGCTTGTACAGGGTTAGATACAGAGTAAAGCTCACTTTGCAATGTCCCATCAAACACTCCCAGGGCAGGTACAGGGTTGGATACAGAGTAAAGCTCCCTCTACACTGTCCCATCAAACACTCCCAGGGCAGGTACAGGGTTAGATACAGAGGAAAGCTCCCTCTACAGTGTCCCATCAAACACTCCCAGGGCAAGTACAGGGATAGATACAGAGTAAAGCTCCCTCTACATTGTCCCATGAAACACTCCCAGGGCAGGTACAAGGTTCGACACAGAGTAAAGCTCCCTCTACACTATCCCATCAAACACTCCCAGGGCAGGTACAGGGTGAGATACAGAGTAAAGCTCCCTCGACACTGTCCCATCAAACACTCCCAGGGTCAGAAACAGGGTTAGATACAGAGTAAAGCTCCCTCTACACTGTCCCATCAAACACTCCCAGGGCAGGTACAGGGTTAGATACAGAGTAAAGCTGTCTCTACACTGTCCCATCAAACACTCCCAGGGCTGTTACAGGGTTAGATACAGAGTAAAGCTCCCTCTACACTGTCCCGTCAAACGCTCCCAGGGCAGGGACAGGGTTAGATACAGAGTAAAGCTCCCTCTGCACTGTCCCATCAAACTCTCCCAGGGCAGATGCAGTGTTAGATACAGACTGAAGCTCTCTCTACACTGTCCCATGAAACACTCCCAGGGCAGGTACAGGGTTCGATACAGAGTAAAGCTCCCTCTACACTGTCCCATCAAACACTCCCCGGGCAGGTACAGGGTTAGAAACAGAGTAACGCTCCCTCTACAATGTCCCGTCAAAAACTCCCAGAGCAGATACTGGGTTGGATACAGATTAAAGCTCCCTCTACACTGTCCCATCAAACACTCCCAGGGCAGGTACAGGGTTAGATACAGAGTAAAGCGCCCTCTACACTGTCCCATCAAACACTCCCAGGGCAGGTACAGGGTTAGATTCAGAGCAAAGCTCCCTCTACACTGTCCCATCAAACACTCCCAGGGCAGGTACAGGGTTAGATACAGAGTAAAGCTCCCTCTACACTGTCCCATCAAACACTCCCAGGGCAGGTACAGGGTTAGATACAGAGTAAAGCGCCCTCTACACTGTCCCATCAAACACTCCCAGGGCAGGTACAGGGTTAGATTCAGAGCAAAGCTCCCTCTACACTGTCCCATCAAACACTCCCAGGGCAGGTACAGGGTTAGATACAGAGTAATGCTGCATCTGCGCTGTCCCATCAAACACTCCCAGGGTAGGTACAGGGTTAGATACAGAGTAAAGCTCCCTCTACACTGTCCCATCAAACACTCCCAGGGTCAGAAACAGGGTTAGATACAGAGTAAAGCTGCATCTGCGCTGTCCCATCAAACACTCCCAGGGTAGGTACAGGGTTAGATACAGAGTAAAGCTCCCTCTACACTGTCCCATCAAACAGTCCCAGGGCAGGGACAGGGTTAGATACAGAGTAAAACTCCCTCTACACTGTCCCATCAAACACTCCCAGGGGCAGGTGCAGGGTTAGATACAGAGTAAAGCTCCCTCTGCACTGTCCCGTCAAACACTCCCAGGGCTTGTACAGGGTTAGATACAGAGTAAAGCTCACTTTGCAATGTCCCATCAAACACTCCCAGGGCAGGTACAGGGTTGGATACAGAGTAAAGCTCCCTCTACACTGTCCCATCAAACACTCCCAGGGCAGGTACAGGGTTAGATACAGAGGAAAGCTCCCTCTACACTGTCCCATCAAACACTCCCAGGGCAAGTACAGGGTTAGATACAGAGTAAAGCTCCCTCTACATTGTCCCATGAAACACTCCCAGGGCAGGTACAAGGTTCGACACAGAGTAAAGCTCCCTCTACACTATCCCATCAAACACTCCCAGGGCAGGTACAGGGTGAGATACAGAGTAAAGCTCCCTCGACACTGTCCCATCAAACACTCCCAGGGTCAGAAACAGGGTTAGATACAGAGTAAAGCTCCCTCTACACTGTCCCATCAAACACTCCCAGGGCAGATACAGGGATAGATACAGAGAAAAGCTGCATCTGAGCTGTCCCATCAAACACTCCCAGGGCAAGCACAGGGTGGAAAACAGAGTAAAGCTCCCTCTACACTGTCCCATCAAACACTCCCAGGGTCAGGTACAGGGTTAGATGCAGAGTAAAGCTCCCTCTGCACTGTCCCATCAAACACTCCCAGGGCAGGTACAGGGTCAGATACAGAGCAAAGCTCCCTCTCCACTGTCCCATCAAACACTCCCAGGGCAGGTACAGGGTTAGATACAGAGTAAAGCTCCCTCTACACTGTCCCATCAAACACTCCCAGGGCAGGTACAGGGTTAGATACAGAGTAAAGCTCCCTCTGCACTGTCCCATCAAACACTCCCAGGGCAGGTACAGGGTTAGATACAGAGTAAAGCTGTCTCTACACTGTCCCATCAAACACTCCCAGGGCAGGTACAGGGTCAGATACAGAGCAAAGCTCCCTCTCCACTGTCCCATCAAACACTCCCAGGGCAGGTACAGGGTTAGATACAGAGTAAAGCTCCCTCTACACTGTCCCATCAAACACTCCCAGGGCAGGTACAGGGTTAGATACAGAGTAAAGCTCCCTCTACACTGTCCCATCAAACACTCCCAGGGCAGGTACAGGGTTAGATACAGAGTAAAGCTCCCTCTACACTGTCCCATCAAACACTCCCAGGGCAGGTACACGGTCAGATACAGAGCAAAGCTCCCTCTACACTGTCCCATCAAACACTCCCAGGGCAGGTACAGGGTTCGATACAGAGTAAAGCTCCCTCTGCACTGTCCCATCAAACACTCCCAGGGCAGGTACAGGGTCAGATACAGAGCAAAGCTCCCTCTACACTGTCCCATCAAACACTCCCAGGGCAGGTACAGTTTAGATACAGAGTAAAGCTCCCTCTACACTGTCCCATCAAACACTCCCAGGGCAGGTACAGGGTCAGAGACAGAGCAAAGCTCCCTCTCCACTGTCCCATCAAACACTCCCAGGGAAGGTACAGTTTAGATACAGAGCAAAGCTCCCTCTACACTGTCCCATCAAACACTCCCAGGGGAGGTGCAGGGTTAGATTCAGAGCAAAGCTCCCTCTACACTGTCCCATCAAACACTCCCAGGGCAGGTACAGGGTTAGATACAGAGTAAAGCTCCCTCTGCATTGTCCCATCAAACACTCCCAGGGTCAGAAACAGGGTTAGATACAGAGTAAAGCTGCATCTGCGCTGTCCCATCAAACACTCCCAGGGCAGGTACAGGGTGGAATACAGAGTAAAGCTCCCTCTACAATGTCCCGTCAAACACTCCCAGGGCAGGTACAGGGTTGGATACAGAGTAAAGCTCCCTCTACACTGTCCCATCAAACACTCGCTGGGCTGGTACAGGGTTAGATACAGAGTAAAGCTCCCTCTGCACTGTCCCATCAAACACTCCCAGGGCAGGTACAGGGTCAGATACAGAGCAAAGCTCCCTCTACACTGTCCCATCAAACACTCCCAGGGCAGGTACAGTTTAGATACAGAATAAAGCTCCCTCTACACTGTCCCATCAAACACTCCCAGGGCAGGTACAGGGTCAGATACAGAGCAAAGCTCCCTCTCCACTGTCCCATCAAACACTCCCAGGGCAGGTACAGTTTAGACACAGTGCAAAGCTCCCTCTACACTGTCCCATCAAACACTCCCAGGGGAGGTGCAGGGTTAGATTCAGAGCAAAGCTCCCTCTACACTGTCCCATCAAACACTCCCAGGGCAGGTACTGGGTTAGATACAGAGTAAAGCTCCCTCTGCATTGTCCCATCAAACACTCCCAGGGTCAGAAACAGGGTTAGATACAGAGTAAAGCTGCATCTGCGCTGTCCCATCAAACACTCCCAGGGCAGGTACAGGGTGGAATACAGAGTAAAGCTCCCTCTACACTGTCCCATCAAACACTCCCAGGACAGGTACAGGGTTAGATACAGAGTAAAGCTCCCTCTACAATGTCCCGTCAAACACTCCCAGGGCAGGTACAGGGTTGGATACAGAGTAAAGCTCCCTCTACACTGTCCCATCAAACACTCGCTGGGCTGGTACAGGGTTAGATACAGAGTAAAGCTCCCTCTGCACTGTCCCGTCAAACACTCCCAGGGCTGGTCCAGGGTTAGATACAGAGTAAAGCTCACTTTACACTGTCCCATCAAACACTCCCAGGGCAGGTACAGGGTTCGGTACAGAGTAAAACTTCCTGTACACTGTACCATCAAACACTCCCAGGACAGTTACAGGGTAAGATACAGAGTAAAGCTCCCTCTACACTGTCCCATCAAACACTCCCAGGGTCAGGTACAGGGTTAGATACAGAGTAAAGCTCCCTCCACACTGTCCCATCAAACACTCCCAGGGTCAGGGACAGGGTTAGATGCAGAGTAAAGCTCCCTCTACACTGTCTCATCAAACACTCCCAGGGTCAGGTACAGGGTTAGATACAGAGTAAAGCTCCCTCCACACTGTCCCATCCAACACTCCCAGGGTCAGGTACAGGGTTAGATACAGAGAAAAGCTCCCTCTACACTGTCCCATCAAACACTCCCAGGGCAGGTACAGGGTTAGATACAGAGTAAAGCTCCCTCTACACTGTCCCATCAAACACTCCCAGGGCAGGTACAGGGTTAGATACAGAGTAAAGCTCCCTCTCCACTGTCCCATCAAACACTCCCAGGGCAGGTACAGTTTAGATACAGAGTAAAGCTCCCTTTACACTGTCCCATCAAACACTCCCAGGGCAGGTACAGGGTCAGATACAGAGCAAAGCTCCCTCTCCACTGTCCCATCAAACATTCCCAGGGCAGGTACAGTGTCAGATACAGAGTAAAGCTCCCTCTACACTGTCCCATCAAACACTCCCAGGGTCAGAAACAGGGTTAGATACAGAGTAAAGCTGCATCTGCGCTGTCCCATCAAACACTCCCAGGGCAGGTACAGGGTGGAATACAGAGTAAAGCTCCCTCTACAATGTCCCGTCAAACACTCCCAGGGCAGGTACAGGGTTGGATACAGAGTAAAGCTCCCTCTACACTGTCCCATCAAACACTCGCTGGGCTGGTACAGGGTTAGATACAGAGTAAAGCTCCCTCTGCACTGTCCCATCAAACACTCGCTGGGCTGGTACAGGGTTAGATACAGAGTAAAGCTCCCTCTACACTGTCCCATCAAACACTCGCTGGGCTGGTACAGGGTTAGATACAGAGTAAAGCTCCCTCTACACTGTCCCATCAAACACTCGCTGGGCTGGTACAGGGTTAGATACAGAGTGAAGCTCCCTCCACACTGTCCCATCAAACACTCCCAGGGCAGGTACAGGGTTCGGTACAGAGTAAAACTCCCTGTACACTGTACCATCAAACACTCCCAGGACAGGTACAGGGTTAGATACAGAGTAAAGCTCCCTCTACACTGTCCCATCAAACACTCCAAGGTCAGGTACAGGGTTAGACACAGAGTAAAACTCCCTGTACACTGTACCATCAAACACTCCCAGGACAGGTACAGGGTAAGATACAGAGTAAAGCTCCCTCTACACTGTCCCATCAAACACTCCCAGGGTCAGGTACAGGGTTAGATACAGAGTAAAGCTCCCTCCACACTGTCCCATCAAACACTCCCAGGGTCAGGGACAGGGTTGGATGCAGAGTAAAGCTCCCTCTACACTGTCCCGTCAAACACTCCCAGGGTCAGGTACAGGGTTCGATACAGAGTAAAGCTTCCTCTACACTGTCCCATCAAACACTCCCAGGGTCAGGTACAGGGTTCGATACAGAGTAAAGCTCCCTCTACACTGTCCCATGAAACACTCTCGGCGCAGGTACAGGGTTAGATACAGAGTAAAGCTCCCTCTGCACTGTCCCATCAAACACTCCCAGGGCAGGTTCAGGGTTAGATACAGAGTAAAGCTCCCTCTACACTGTCCCATCAAACACTCCCAGGGCAGGTACAGGGTTAGATTCAGAGTAAAGCTCCCTCTGCACTGTCCCATCAAGCACTCCCAGGGCAGCTACAGGGTTAGATACAGAGTAAAGCTCCCTCTACACTGTCCCGTCAAACACTCCCAGGCCAGGTACAGGGTTATGTACGGAGTAAAGCTCCCTCTACACTGTCCCGTCAAACACTCCCAGGCCAGGTACAGGGGTAGATACAGAGTAAAGCTCCCTCTACACTGTCCCATCAAACACTCCCAGGGTCAGGGACAGGGTTAGATGCAGAGTAAAGCTCCCTCTACACTGTCTCATCAAACACTCCCAGGCCAGGTACAGGGTTAGATACAGAGTAAAGCTCCCTCTACACTGTCCCATCAAACACTCCCAGGCCAGGGACAGGGTTAGATACAGAGTAAAGCTCCCTCTACACTGTCCCATCAAACACTCCCAGGGGCAGGTACAGGGTTAGATACAGAGTAAAGCTCCCTCTCCACTGTCCCATCAAACACTCCCAGGGGCAGGTACAGCGTTAGATAGAGAGTAAAGCTCCCTCTGCACTGTCCCATCAAACACTCTCGGGGCAGGTACAGGGTTAGATACAGAGTAAAGCTCCCTCTACGCTGTCCCATCAAACACTCCCAGGCCAGGTACAGGGTTAGATACAGAGTAAAGCTCCCTCCACACTGTCCCATCAAACACTCCCAGGGCAGGGACAGGGTTAGATACAGAGTAAAGCTCCCTCTACACTGTCCCATCAAACACTCCCAGGGCAGGTACAGGGTTAGATACAGAGTAAAGCTCCCTCTACACTGTCCCATCAAACACTCCCAGGGCAGGTACAGGGTTATATACAGAGTAAAGCTCCCTCTACACTGTCCCATCAAACACTCCCAGGGCAGGTACAGGGTTAGATACAGAGGAAAGCTCCCTCTACACTGTCCCATCAAACACTCCCAGGGCAGGTACAGGGTTAGATACAGAGTAAAGCTCCCTCTACATTGTCCCATGAAACACTCCCAGGGCAGGTGCAAGGTTCGATACAGAGTAAAGCTCCCTCTACACTATCCCATCAAACACTCCCAGGGCAGGTACAGGGTCAGATACAGAGTAAAGCTCCCTCGACACTGTCCCATCAAACACTCCCAGGGCAAGCACAGGGTGGAAAACAGAGTAAAGCTCCCTCGACACTGTCCCGTCAAACACTCCCAGGGCAGATACAGGGTTAGATACAGAGTAAAGCTGTCTCTGCACTGTCCCATAAAACACTCCCAGGGCAGGTAAAGGGTTCGATACAGAGTAAAGCTCCCTCTGCACTGTCCCATCAAACACTCCCAGGGCAGGTACAGGGTCAGATACAGAGCAAAGCTCCCTCTACACTGTCCCATCAAACACTCCCAGGGCAGGTACAGGGTTCGATACAGAGTAAAGCTCCCTCTACACTGTCCCATCAAACACTCCCAGGGCAGGTACAGGGTTAGATACAGAGTAAAGCTCCCTCTACACTGTCCCATCAAACACTCCCAGGGCAGGTACAGTTTAGATACAGAGTAAAGCTCCCTTTACACTGTCCCATCAAACACTCCCAGGGTCAGGTACAGGGTTAGATACAGAGTAAAGCTCCCTATACCCTGTCCCATCAAACACTCCCAGGGGAGGGACAGGGTTAGATACAGAGTAAAGCTCCCTCTACACTGTCCCATCAAACACTCCCAGGGCAGGGACAGGGTCAGATACAGAGCAAAGCTCCCTCTCCACTGTCCCATCAAACATTCCCAGGGCAGGTACAGTTTAGATCCAGAGCAAAGCTCCCTCTACACTGTCCCATCAAACACTCCCAGGGGAGGTACAGGGTTAGATTCAGAGCAAAGCTCCCTCTACACTGTCCCATCAAACACTCCCAGGGTCAGAAACAGGGTTAGATACAGAGTAAAGCTTCATCTGCGCTGTCCCATCAAACACTCCCAGGGCAGGTACAGGGTGGAATACAGAGTAAAGCTCCCTCTACAATGTCCCGTCAAACACTCCCAGGGCAGGTACAGGGTTGGATACAGAGTAAAGCTCCCTCTACACTGTCCCATCAAACACTCGCTGGGCTGGTACAGGGTTCGATACAGAGTAAAGCTCCCTCTACACTTTCCCACCAAACACTCCCAGGGCAGGTACAGGGTCAGATACAGAGTAAAGCTCCATCAACACTGTCCCATCAAACACTCCCAGGGCAAGCACAGGGTGGAAAACAGAGTAAAGCTCCCTCGACACTGTCCCGTCAAACACTCCCAGGGCAGATACAGGGTTAGATACAGAGTAAAGCTGTCTCTACACTGTCCCATAAAACACTCCCAGGGCAGTTAAAGGGTTCGATACAGAGTAAAGGTCCCTCTGCACTGTCCCATCAAACACTCCCAGGGCAGGTACAGGGTTAGATACAGAGTAAAGCTCCCTCTGCACTGTCCCATCAAACACTCCCAGGGCAGGTACAGGGTTCGATACAGAGTAAAGCTCCCTCTACACTGTCCCATCAAACACTCCCAGGGTCAGGTACAGGGTCAGATACAGAGCAAAGCTCCCTCCAGACTGTCCCATCAAACACTCCCAGGGCAGGTACAGTTTAGATACAGAGTAAAGCTCCCTTTACACTGTCCCATCAAACACTCCCAGGGCAGGTACTGGGTCAGATACAGAGCAAAGCTCCCTCTCCACTGTCCCATCAAACATTCCCAGGGCAGGTACAGTTTAGATGCAGAGCAAAGCTCCCTCTACACTGTCCCATCAAACACTCCCAGGGGAGGTACAGGGTTAGATTCAGAGCAAAGCTCCCTCTACACTGTCCCATCAAACACTCCCAGGGTCAGAAACAGGGTTAGATACAGAGTAAAGCTGCATCTGCGCTGTCCCATCAAACACTCCCAGGGCAGGTACAGGGTGGAATACAGAGTAAATCTCCCTCTACAATGTCCCGTCAAACACTCCCAGGGCAGGTACAGGGTTGGATACAGAGTAAAGCTCCCTCTACACTGTCCCATCAAACACTCGCTGGGCTGGTACAGGGTTAGATACAGAGTAAAGCTCCCTCTGCACTGTCCCATCAAACACTCGCTGGGCTGGTACAGGGTTAGATACAGAGTAAAGCTCCCTCTACACTGTCCCATCAAACACTCGCTGGGCTGGTACAGGGTTAGATACAGAGTAAAGCTCCCTCTACACTGTCCCATCAAATACTCGCTGGGCTGGTACAGGGTTAGATACAGAGTGAAGCTCCCTCCACACTGTCCCATCAAACACTCCCAGGGCAGGTACAGGGTTCGGTACAGAGTAAAACTCCCTGTACACTGTACCATCAAACACTCCCAGGACAGGTACAGGGTGAGATGCAGAGAAAAGCTCCCTCTACACTGTCCCATCAAACACTCCCAGGGCAGGTACAGGGTGAGATACAGAGTAAAGCTCCCTCTACACTGTCCCATCAAACACTCCCAGGGCAGGTACAGGGTTAGATACAGAGTAAAGCTCCCTCTACACTGTCCCGTCAAACACTCCCAGGCCAGGTACAGGGTTATATACAGAGTAAAGCTCCCTCTACACTGTCCCGTCAAACACTCCCAGGCCAGGTACAGGGTAAGATACAGAGTAAAGCTCCCTCTACACTGTCCCATCAAACACTCCCAGGGGCAGGTACAGGGTTAGATACAGAGTAAAGCTCCCTCTCCACTGTCCCATCAAACACTCCCAGGGGCAGGTACAGCGTTAGATACAGAGTAAAGCTCCCTCTACACTGTCCCATCAAACACTCCCAGGCCAGGTACAGGGTTAGATACAGAGTAAAGCTCCCTCCACACTGTCCCATCAAACACTCCCAGGGCAGGGACAGGGTTAGATACAGAGTAAAGCTCCCTCTACACTGTCCCATCAAACACTCCCAGGACAGGTACAGGGTTAGATACAGAGTAAAGCTCCCTCTACACTGTCCCATCAAACACTCCCAGGGCAGGTACAGGGTTTGACACAGAGTAAAGCTCCCTCTACACTGTCCCATCAAACACTCACAGGGCAGGTACAGTTTAGATACAGAGTAAAGCTCCCTTTACACTGTCCCATCAAACACTCCCAGGGCAGGTACAGGGTCAGATGCAGAGCAAAGCTCCCTCTCCACTGTCCCATCAAACATTCCCAGGGCAGGTACAGTTTAGATACAGAGCAAAGCTCCCTCTACACTGTCCCATCAAACACTCCCAGGGGAGGTACAGGGTTAGATTCAGAGCAAAGCTCCCTCTACACTGTCCCATCAAACACTCCCAGGGTCAGAAACAGGGTTAGATACAGAGTAAAGCTTCATCTGCGTTGTCCCATCAAACACTCCCAGGGCAGGTACAGGGTGGAATACAGAGTAAAGCTCCCTCTACAATGTCCCGTCAAACACTCCCAGGGCAGGTACAGGGTTGGATACAGAGTAAAGCTCCCTCTGCACTGTCCCATCAAACACTCGCTGGGCTGGTACAGGGTTAGATACAGAGTAAAGCTCCCTCTACACTGTCCCATCAAACACTCGCTGGGCTGGTACAGGGTTAGATACAGAGTAAAGCTCCCTCTACACTGTCCCATCAAATACTCGCTGGGCTGGTACAGGGTTAGATACAGAGTGAAGCTCCCTCCACACTGTCCCATCAAACACTCCCAGGGCAGGTACAGGGTTCGGTACAGAGTAAAACTCCCTGTACACTGTACCATCAAACACTCCCAGGACAGGTACAGGGTGAGATGCAGAGAAAAGCTCCCTCTACACTGTCCCATCAAACACTCCCAGGGCAGGTACAGGGTGAGATACAGAGTAAAGCTCCCTCTACACTGTCCCATCAAACACTCCCAGGGCAGGTACAGGGTTAGATACAGAGTAAAGCTCCCTCTACACTGTCCCGTCAAACACTCCCAGGCCAGGTACAGGGTTATATACAGAGTAAAGCTCCCTCTACACTGTCCCGTCAAACACTCCCAGGCCAGGTACAGGGTAAGATACAGAGTAAAGCTCCCTCTACACTGTCCCATCAAACACTCCCAGGGGCAGGTACAGGGTTAGATACAGAGTAAAGCTCCCTCTCCACTGTCCCATCAAACACTCCCAGGGGCAGGTACAGCGTTAGATACAGAGTAAAGCTCCCTCTACACTGTCCCATCAAACACTCCCAGGCCAGGTACAGGGTTAGATACAGAGTAAAGCTCCCTCCACACTGTCCCATCAAACACTCCCAGGGCAGGGACAGGGTTAGATACAGAGTAAAGCTCCCTCTACACTGTCCCATCAAACACTCCCAGGACAGGTACAGGGTTAGATACAGAGTAAAGCTCCCTCTACACTGTCCCATCAAACACTCCCAGGGCAGGTACAGGGTTTGACACAGAGTAAAGCTCCCTCTACACTGTCCCATCAAACACTCACAGGGCAGGTACAGTTTAGATACAGAGTAAAGCTCCCTTTACACTGTCCCATCAAACACTCCCAGGGCAGGTACAGGGTCAGATGCAGAGCAAAGCTCCCTCTCCACTGTCCCATCAAACATTCCCAGGGCAGGTACAGTTTAGATACAGAGCAAAGCTCCCTCTACACTGTCCCATCAAACACTCCCAGGGGAGGTACAGGGTTAGATTCAGAGCAAAGCTCCCTCTACACTGTCCCATCAAACACTCCCAGGGTCAGAAACAGGGTTAGATACAGAGTAAAGCTTCATCTGCGTTGTCCCATCAAACACTCCCAGGGCAGGTACAGGGTGGAATACAGAGTAAAGCTCCCTCTACAATGTCCCGTCAAACACTCCCAGGGCAGGTACAGGGTTGGATACAGAGTAAAGCTCCCTCTACACTGTCCCATCAAACACTCGCTGGGCTGGTACAGGGTTCGATACAGAGTAAAGCTCCCTCTACACTATCCCACCAAACACTCCCAGGGCAGGTACAGGGTCAGATACAGAGTAAAGCTCCCTCTACACTGTCCCATCAAACACTCCCAGGGCAAGCACAGGGTGGAAAACAGAGTAAAGCTCCCTCGACACTGTCCCGTCAAACACTCCCAGGGCAGATACAGGGTTAGATACAGAGTAAAGCTGTCTCTACACTGTCCCATAAAACACTCCCAGGGCAGGTAAAGGGTTCGATACAGAGTAAAGCTCCCTCTGCACTGTCCCATCAAACACTCCCAGGGCAGGTACAGGGTTAGATACAGAGTAAAGCTCCCTCTACACTGTCCCATCAAACACTCCCAGGGCAGGTACAGGGTCAGATACAGAGCAAAGCTCCCTCTACACTGTCCCATCAAACACTCCCAGGGCAGGTACAGGGTTCGATACAGAGTAAAGCTCCCTCTGCACTGTCCCATCAAACACTCCCAGGGCAGGTACATGGTCAGATACAGAGCAAAGCTCCCTCCAGACTGTCCCATCAAACACTCCCAGGGCAGGTACAGTTTAGATACAGAGTAAAGCTCCCTTTACACTGTCCCATCAAACACTCCCAGGGCAGGTACAGGGTCAGATACAGAGCAAAGCTCCCTCTCCACTGTCCCATCAAACATTCCCAGGGCAGGTACAGTTTAGATACAGAGCAAAGCTCCCTCTACACTGTCCCATCAAACACTCCCAGGGTCAGAAACAGGGTTAGATACAGAGTAAAGCTCCCTCTACACTGTCCCATCAAACACTCCCAGGGTCAGAAACAGGGTTAGATACAGAGTAAAGCTGCATCTGCGCTGTCCCATCAAACACTCCCAGGGTCAGAAACAGGGTTAGATACAGAGTAAAGCTGCATCTGCGCTGTCCCATCAAACACTCCCAGGGCAGGTACAGGGTGGAATACAGAGTAAAGCTCCCTCTACAATGTCCCGTCAAACACTCCCAGGGCAGGTACAGGGTTGGATACAGAGTAAAGCTCCCTCTACACTGTCCCATCAAACACTCGCTGGGCTGGTACAGGGTTAGATACAGAGTAAAGCTCCCTCTGCACTGTCCCATCAAACACTCGCTGGGCTGGTACAGGGTTAGATACAGAGTAAAGCTCCCTCTACACTGTCCCATCAAACACTCGCTGGGCTGGTACAGGGTTAAATACAGAGTAAAGCTCCCTCTACACTGTCCCATCAAACACTCGCTGGGCTGGTACAGGGTTAGATACAGAGTGAAGCTCCCTCCACACTGTCCCATCAAACACTCCCAGGGCAGGTACAGGGTTCGGTACAGAGTAAAACTCCCTGTACACTGTACCATCAAACACTCCCAGGACAGGTACAGGGTAAGATACAGAGTAAAGCTCCCTCTACACTGTCCCATCAAACACTCCAAGGTCAGGTACAGGGTTAGACACAGAGTAAAACTCCCTGTACACTGTACCATCAAACACTCCCAGGACAGGTACAGGGTAAGATACAGAGTAAAGCTCCCTCCACACTGTCCCATCAAACACTCCCAGGGTCAGGGACAGGGTTAGATGCAGAGTAAAGCTCCCTCTACACTGTCCCATCAAACACTCCCAGGGTCAGGTACAGGGTTAGATACAGAGTAAAGCTCCCTCTGCACTGTCCCATCCAACACTCCCAGGGTCAGGTACAGGGTTCGATACAGATTAAAGCTCCCTCTACACTGTCCCGTCAAACACTCCCAGGGTCAGGTACAGGGTTAGATACAGAGTAAAGCTCCCTCTGCACTGTCCCGTCAAACACTCCCAGGGTCAGGTACAGGGTTCGATACAGAGTAAAGATCCCTCTACACTGTCCCATCAAACACTCCCAGGGTCAGGTACAGGGTTCGATACAGAGTAAAGCTCCCTCTACACTGTCCCATCAAACACTCCCAGGGCAGGTACAGGGTTAGATACAGAGTAAAGCTCCCTCGACACTGTCCCATCAAACACTCCCAGGGTCAGGTACAGGGTTAGATACAGAGTAAAGCTCCCTCTACACTGTCCCATCAAACACTCTCGGCGCAGGTACAGGGTTAGATACAGAGTAAAGCTCCCTCTACACTGTCCCATCAAACACTCCCAGGGCAGGTACAG
This sequence comes from Heptranchias perlo, assembly GCF_035084215.1. Taxonomy (NCBI): domain Eukaryota; kingdom Metazoa; phylum Chordata; class Chondrichthyes; order Hexanchiformes; family Hexanchidae; genus Heptranchias; species Heptranchias perlo. The sequence continues at coordinate 22,197 of NW_027139811.1, read as the reverse complement.
GGTTCGATACAGAGTAAAGCTCCCTCTGCACTGTCCCATCAAACACTCCCAGGGCAGGTACATGGTCAGATACAGAGCAAAGCTCCCTCCAGACTGTCCCATCAAACACTCCCAGGGCAGGTACAGTTTAGATACAGAGTAAAGCTCCCTTTACACTGTCCCATCAAACACTCCCAGGGCAGGTACAGGGTCAGATACAGAGCAAAGCTCCCTCTCCACTGTCCCATCAAACATTCCCAGGGCAGGTACAGTTTAGATACAGAGCAAAGCTCCCTCTACACTGTCCCATCAAACACTCCCAGGGTCAGAAACAGGGTTAGATACAGAGTAAAGCTGCATCTGCGCTGTCCCATCAAACACTCCCAGGGCAGGTACAGGGTGGAATACAGAGTAAAGCTCCCTCTACAATGTCCCGTCAAACACTCCCAGGGCAGGTACAGGGTTGGATACAGAGTAAAGCTCCCTCTACACTGTCCCATCAAACACTCGCTGGGCTGGTACAGGGTTAGATACAGAGTAAAGCTCCCTCTGCACTGTCCCATCAAACACTCGCTGGGCTGGTACAGGGTTAGATACAGAGTAAAGCTCCCTCTACACTGTCCCATCAAACACTCGCTGGGCTGGTACAGGGTTAAATACAGAGTAAAGCTCCCTCTACACTGTCCCATCAAACACTCGCTGGGCTGGTACAGGGTTAGATACAGAGTGAAGCTCCCTCCACACTGTCCCATCAAACACTCCCAGGGCAGGTACAGGGTTCGGTACAGAGTAAAACTCCCTGTACACTGTACCATCAAACACTCCCAGGACAGGTACAGGGTAAGATACAGAGTAAAGCTCCCTCTACACTGTCCCATCAAACACTCCAAGGTCAGGTACAGGGTTAGACACAGAGTAAAACTCCCTGTACACTGTACCATCAAACACTCCCAGGACAGGTACAGGGTAAGATACAGAGTAAAGCTCCCTCCACACTGTCCCATCAAACACTCCCAGGGTCAGGGACAGGGTTAGATGCAGAGTAAAGCTCCCTCTACACTGTCCCATCAAACACTCCCAGGGTCAGGTACAGGGTTAGATACAGAGTAAAGCTCCCTCTGCACTGTCCCATCCAACACTCCCAGGGTCAGGTACAGGGTTCGATACAGATTAAAGCTCCCTCTACACTGTCCCGTCAAACACTCCCAGGGTCAGGTACAGGGTTAGATACAGAGTAAAGCTCCCTCTGCACTGTCCCGTCAAACACTCCCAGGGTCAGGTACAGGGTTCGATACAGAGTAAAGATCCCTCTACACTGTCCCATCAAACACTCCCAGGGTCAGGTACAGGGTTCGATACAGAGTAAAGCTCCCTCTACACTGTCCCATCAAACACTCCCAGGGCAGGTACAGGGTTAGATACAGAGTAAAGCTCCCTCGACACTGTCCCATCAAACACTCCCAGGGTCAGGTACAGGGTTAGATACAGAGTAAAGCTCCCTCTACACTGTCCCATCAAACACTCTCGGCGCAGGTACAGGGTTAGATACAGAGTAAAGCTCCCTCTACACTGTCCCATCAAACACTCCCAGGGCAGGTACAGGGTTAGATACAGAGTAAAGCTCCCTCTACACTGTCCCATCAAACACTCCCAGGGGCAGGTCAGCGTTAGATAGAGAGTAAAGCTCCCTCTGCACTGTCCCATCAAACACTCTCGGGGCAGGTACAGGGTTAGATACAGAGTAAAGCTCCCTCTACACTGTCCCATCAAACACTCCCAGGCCAGGTACAGGGTTAGATACAGAGTAAAGCTCCCTCCACACTGTCCCATCAAACACTCCCAGGGCAGGGACAGGGTTAGATACAGAGTAAAGCTCCCTCTACACTGTCCCATCAAACACTCCCAGGACAGGTACAGGGTAAGATACAGAGTAAAGCTCCCTCTACACTGTCCCATCAAACACTCCCAGGGCAGGTACAGGGTTTGACACAGAGTAAAGCTCCCTCTACACTGTCCCATCAAACACTCCCAGGGGCAGGTGCAGGGTTAGATACAGAGTAAAGCTCCCTCTGCACTGTCCCATCAAGCATTCTCGGGGCAGGTACAGGGTTAGATGCAGAGTAAAGCTCCCTCTACACTTTCCCGTCAAACACTCCCAGGGCAGGTGCAGGGTTAGATACAGAGTAAAGCTCCCTCTGCACTGTCCCATCAAACACTCCCCGGGTCAGGTACAGGGTTAGATACAGATTAAAGCTCCCTCTACACTGTCCCATCAAACACTCCCAGGGCAGGTACAGGGTTAGATACAGAGTAAAGCTCCCTCTACACTGTCCCATCAAACACTCCCAGGGTCAGGTACAGGGTTAGATACAGAGTAAAGCTCCCTCTACACTGTCCCATCAAACACTCCCAGGGCAGGTACAGGGTTAGATACAGAGTAAAGCTCCCTCTGCACTGTCCCATCAAACACTCCCAGGGCAGGTACAGGGTTAGATACAGAGTGAAGCTCCCTCTACACTGTCCCATCAAACACCTCCTGGTCAGATGCAGGGTTAGATACAGAGTAAAGCTCCCTCTACACTTTCCCATCAAACACTCCTCAGGGCAGGTACAGGGTTAGATACAGAGTAAAGCTCCCTCTACACTGTCCCATCAAACACTCCCAGGGCAGGTACAGGGTTTGACACAGAGTAAAGCTCCCTCTACAGTGTCCCATCAAACACTCCTCAGGGCAGGTACAGGGTTAGATACAGAGTAAAGCTCCCTCTACAGTGTCCCATCAAACACTCCCAGGGCTGGTACAGGGTTAGATACAGAGTAAAGCTCCCTCTACAGTGTCCCATCAAACACTCCCAGGGCAGGTACAGGGTTAGATACAGAGTAAAGCTCCCTCTACACTATCCCATCAAACACTCCCAGGGCAGGTACAGGGTTAGATACAGAGTAAAGCTCCCTCTGCACTGTCCCATCAAACACTCCCAGGGCAGGTACAGGGTTTGACACAGAGTAAAGCTCCCTCTACAGTGTCCCATCAAACACTCCTCAGGGCAGGTACAGGGTTAGATACAGAGTAAAGCTCCCTCTACAGTGTCCCATCAAACACTCCCAGGGTCAGGTACAGGGTTAGATACAGATTAAAGCTCCCTCTACAGTGTCCCATCAAACACTCCCAGGGCAGGTACAGGGTTAGATACAGAGTAAAGCTCCCTCTACACTGTCCCATCAAACACTCCCAGGGCAGGTGCAGGGTTAGATACAGAGTAAAGCTCCCTCTACACTGTCCCGTCAAACACTCCCATGCCAGGTACAGGGTTATATACAGAGTAAAGCTCCCTCTACACTGTCCCGTCAAACACTCCCAGGCCTGGTACAGGGTAAGATACAGAGTAAAGCTCCCTCTACACTGTCCCATCAAACACTCCCAGGGGCAGGTGCAGGGTTAGATACAGAGTAAAGCTCCCTCTCCACTGTCCCATCAAACACTCCCAGGGGCAGGTACAGCGTTAGATAGAGAGTAAAGCTCCCTCTGCACTGTTCCATCAAACACTCCCAGGCCAGGTACAGGGTTAGATACAGAGTAAAGCTCCCTCCACACTGTCCCATCAAACACTCCCAGGGCAGGGACAGGGTTAGATACAGAGTAAAGCTCCCTCTCCACTGTCCCATCAAACACTCCCAGGGGCAGGTACAGCGTTAGATACAGAGTAAAGCTCCCTCTACACTGTTCCATCAAACACTCCCAGGCCAGGTACAGGGTTAGATACAGAGTAAAGCTCCCTCCACACTGTCCCATCAAACACTCCCAGGGCAGGGACAGGGTTAGATACAGAGTAAAGCTCCCTCTACACTGTCCCATCAAACACTCCCAGGACAGGTACAGGGTTAGATACAGAGTAAAGCTCCCTCTACACTGTCCCATCAAACACTCCCAGGGCAGGTACAGGGTTTGACACAGAGTAAAGCTCCGTCTACACTGTCCCATCAAACACTCCCAGGGGCAGGTGCAGGGTTAGATACAGAGTAAAGCTCCCTCTGCACTGTCCCATCAAACACTCTCGGGGCAGGTACAGGGTTAGATGCAGAGTAAAGCTCCCTCTACACTTTCCCGTCAAACACTCCCAGGGCAGGTGCAGGGTTAGATACAGAGTAAAGCTCCCTCTGCACTGTCCCATCAAACACTCCCAGGGTCAGGTACAGGGTTAGATACAGATTAAAGCTCCCTCTACACTGTCCCATCAAACACTCCCAGGGCAGGTACAGGGTTAGATACAGAGTAAAGCTCCCTCTGCACTGTCCCATCAAACACTCCCAGGGCAGGTACAGGGTTAGATACAGAGTAAAGCTCCCTCTACACTGTCCCATCAAACACCTCCTGGTCAGGTGCAGGGTTAGATACAGATTAAAGCTCCCTCTACACTGTCCCATCAAACACTCCTCAGGGCAGGTACAGGGTTAGATACAGAGTAAAGCTCCCTCTGCACTGTCCCGTCAAACACTCCCAGGGCAGGTACAGGGTTAGATACAGAGTAAAGCTCCCTCTACACTGTCCCATCAAACACTCCCAGGGCAGGTACAGGGTTAGATACAGAGTAAAGCTCACTTTACACTGTCCCATCAAACACTCCCAGGGCAGGTACAGGGTTCGGTACAGAGTAAAACTCCCTCTACACTGTCCCATCAAACACTCCCAGGGCAGGTACAGGGTTAGATACAGAGTAAAGCTCACTTTACACTGTCCCATCAAACACTCCCAGGGCAGGTACAGGGTTCGGAACAGAGTAAAACTCCCTCGACACTGTCCCATCAAACACTCCCAGGGTCAGGTACAGGGTTAGATACAGAGTAAAGCTCCCACTACACTGTACCATCAAACACTCCCAGGACAGGTACAGGGAAAGATACAGAGTAAAGCTCCCTCTACACTGTCCCATCAAACACTCCCAGGGTCATGTACAGGGTTAGATACAGAGTAAAGCTCCCTCCACACTGTCCCATCAAACACTCCCAGGGTCAGGGACAGGGTTAGATGCAGAGTAAAGCTCCCTCTACACTGTCCCATCAAACACTCCCAGGGTCAGGTACAGGGTTAGATACAGAGTAAAGCTCCCTCTGCACTGTCCCATCCAACACTCCCAGGGTCAGGTACAGGGTTAGATACAGAGTAAAGCTCCCTCTACACTGTCCCGTCAAACACTCCCAGGGTCAGGTACAGGGTTAGATACAGAGTAAAGCTCCCTCTACACTGTCCCGTCAAACACTCACAGGGTCAGGTACAGGGTTCGATACAGAGTAAATCTCCCTCTACACTGTCCCATCAAACACTCCCAGGGTCAGGTACAGGGTTCGATACAGAGTAAAGCTCCCTCTGCACTGTCCCATGAAACACTCTCGGCGCAGGTACAGGGTGAGATGCAGAGAAAAGCTCCCTCTACACTGTCCCATCAAACACTCCCAGGGCAGGTACAGGGTTAGATACAGAGTAAAGCTCCCTCTGCACTGTCCCATCAAACACTCCCAGGGCAGGTACAGGGTTGGATACAGAGTAAAGCTCCCTCTACACTGTCCCATCAAACACTCCCAGGGCAGGTACAGGGTGAGATAGAGAGTAAAGCTCCCTCTACACTGTCCCATCAAACACTCCCAGGGCAGGTACAGGTTTATATACAGAGTAAAGCTCCCTCTACACTGTCCCGTCAAACACTCCCAGGGGCAGGTACAGGGTTAGATACAGAGTAAAGCTCCCTCTACACTGTCCCGTCAAACACTCCCAGGCCAGGTACAGGTTTATATACAGAGTAAAGCTCCCTCTACACTGTCCCGTCAAACACTCCCAGGGGCAGGTACAGGGTTAGATACAGAGTAAAGCTCCCTCTACACTGTCCCGTCAAACACTCCCAGGCCGGGTACAGGGTTAGATACAGAGTAAAGCTCCCTCTACACTGTCCCATCAAACACTCCCAGGCCAGGTACAGGGTTAGATACAGAGTAAAGCTCCCTCTACACTGTCCCATCAAACACTCCCAGGGGCAGGTACAGGGTTAGGTACAGAGTAAAGCTCCCTCTCCACTGTCCCATCAAACACTCCCAGGGGCAGGTACAGGGTTAGATACAGAGTAAAGCTCCCTCTGCACTGTCCCATCAAACACTCTCGGGGCAGGTACAGTGTTAGATACAGAGTAAAGCTCCCTCTACACTGTCCCATCAAACACTCCCAGGGCAGGTACAGGGTTAGATACAGAGTAAAGCTCCCTCTACACTGTCCCATCAAACACTCCCAGGGCAGGTACAGGGTTAGACACAGAGTAAAGCTCCCTCTACACTGTCCCATCAAACACTCCCAGGGGCAGGTGCAGGGTTAGATACAGAGTAAAGCTCCCTCTACACTGTCCCATCAAACACTCCCAGGGCAGGTACAGGGTTAGATACAGAGTAAAGCTCCCTCTGCACTGTCCCATCAAACACTCTCGGGGCAGGTCCAGGGTTAGATGCAGAGTAAAGCTCCCTCTACACTTTCCCGTCAAACACTCCCAGGGCAGGTGCAGGGTTGGATACAGAGTAAAGCTCCCTCTGCACTGTCCCATCAAACACACCCAGGGCAGGTACAGGGTTAGATACAGAGTAAAGCTCCCTCTACACTGTCCCATCAAACACTCCCAGGGGCAGGTGCAGGGTTAGATACAGAGTAAAGCTCCCTCTGCACTGTCCCATCAAACACTCTCGGGGCAGGTACAGGGTTAGATGCAGAGTAAAGCTCCCTCTACACTTTCCCGTCAAACACTCCCAGGGCAGGTGCAGGGTTAGATACAGAGTAAAGCTCCCTCGACACTGTCCCATCAAACACTCCCAGGGTCAGGTACAGGGTTAGATACAGAGTAAAGCTCCCTCTGCACTGTCCCATCAAACACACCCAGGGCAGGTACAGGGTTAGATACAGAGTAAAGCTCCATCTACACTGTCCCATCAAACACTCCCAGGGCAGGTACAGGGTTAGATACAGAGTAAAGCTCCCTCTGCACTGTCCCATCAAACACACCCAGGGCAGGTACAGGGTTAGATACAGAGTAAAGCTCCCTCTGCACTGTCCCATCAAACACACCCAGGGCAGGTACAGGGTTAGATACAGAGTAAAGCTCCATCTACACTGTCCCATCAAACACTCCCAGGGTCAGGTACAGGGTTAGATACAGAGTAAAGCTCCCTCTACACTGTCCCATCAAACACTCCCAGGGCAGGTACAGGGTTAGATACAGAGTAAAGCTCCCTCTACACTGTCCCGTCAAACACTCCCAGGGTCAGGTACAGTGTTAGATACAGAGTAAAGCTCCCTCTACACTGTCCCATCAAACACTCCCAGGGTCAGGTACAGGGTTAGATACAGAGTAAAGCTCCCTCCACACTGTCCCATCAAACACTCCCAGGGCAGGTACAGGGTTAGATACAGAGTAAAGCACCCTCTACACTGTCCCATCAAACACTCCCAGGACAGGTACAGGGTTAGATACAGAGTAAAGCTCCCTCTGCACTGTCCCATCAAACACTCCCAGAGCAGGTACAGGGTTAGATACAGAGTAAAGCTCCCTCTACACTGTCCCATCAAACACTCCCAGGGCAGGTACAGTGTTAGATACAGAGTAAAGCTCCCTCTACACTGTCCCATCAAACACTCCCAGGGCAGGTACAGGGTCAGATACAGAGTGAAGCTCCCTCTACACTGTCCCATCAAACACTCCCAGGGTAGGTACAGGGTTAGATACAGAGTAAAGCTCCCTTTACACTGTCCCATCAAACACTCCCAGGGGAGGTACAGGGTTGGATACAGAGTAAAGCTCCCTCTACACTGTCCCATCAAACACTCCCAGGGCAGGTACAGGGTTAGATACAGAGTAAAGCTCCCTCCACACTGTCCCATCAAACACTCCCAGGGCAGGTACAGGGTTAGATACAGAGTAAAGCTCCCTCTACACTGTCCCGTCAAACACTCCCAGGGTCAGGTACAGGGTTAGATACAGAGTAAAGCTCCCTCTACACTGTCCCGTCAAACACTCACAGGGTCAGGTACAGGGTTCGATACAGAGTAAATCTCCCTCTACACTGTCCCATCAAACACTCCCAGGGTCAGGTACAGGGTTCGATACAGAGTAAAGCTCCCTCTGCACTGTCCCATGAAACACTCTCGGCGCAGGTACAGGGTGAGATGCAGAGAAAAGCTCCCTCTACACTGTCCCATCAAACACTCCCAGGGCAGGTACAGGGTTAGATACAGAGTAAAGCTCCCTCTGCACTGTCCCATCAAACACTCCCAGGGCAGGTACAGGGTTGGATACAGAGTAAAGCTCCCTCTACACTGTCCCATCAAACACTCCCAGGGCAGGTACAGGGTGAGATAGAGAGTAAAGCTCCCTCTACACTGTCCCATCAAACACTCCCAGGGCAGGTACAGGTTTATATACAGAGTAAAGCTCCCTCTACACTGTCCCGTCAAACACTCCCAGGGGCAGGTACAGGGTTAGATACAGAGTAAAGCTCCCTCTACACTGTCCCGTCAAACACTCCCAGGCCAGGTACAGGTTTATATACAGAGTAAAGCTCCCTCTACACTGTCCCGTCAAACACTCCCAGGGGCAGGTACAGGGTTAGATACAGAGTAAAGCTCCCTCTACACTGTCCCGTCAAACACTCCCAGGCCGGGTACAGGGTTAGATACAGAGTAAAGCTCCCTCTACACTGTCCCATCAAACACTCCCAGGCCAGGTACAGGGTTAGATACAGAGTAAAGCTCCCTCTACACTGTCCCATCAAACACTCCCAGGGGCAGGTACAGGGTTAGGTACAGAGTAAAGCTCCCTCTCCACTGTCCCATCAAACACTCCCAGGGGCAGGTACAGGGTTAGATACAGAGTAAAGCTCCCTCTGCACTGTCCCATCAAACACTCTCGGGGCAGGTACAGGGTTAGATGCAGAGTAAAGCTCCCTCTACACTTTCCCGTCAAACACTCCCAGGGCAGGTGCAGGGTTAGATACAGAGTAAAGCTCCCTCGACACTGTCCCATCAAACACTCCCAGGGTCAGGTACAGGGTTAGATACAGAGTAAAGCTCCCTCTGCACTGTCCCATCAAACACACCCAGGGCAGGTACAGGGTTAGATACAGAGTAAAGCTCCATCTACACTGTCCCATCAAACACTCCCAGGGCAGGTACAGGGTTAGATACAGAGTAAAGCTCCCTCTGCACTGTCCCATCAAACACACCCAGGGCAGGTACAGGGTTAGATACAGAGTAAAGCTCCCTCTGCACTGTCCCATCAAACACACCCAGGGCAGGTACAGGGTTAGATACAGAGTAAAGCTCCATCTACACTGTCCCATCAAACACTCCCAGGGTCAGGTACAGGGTTAGATACAGAGTAAAGCTCCCTCTACACTGTCCCATCAAACACTCCCAGGGCAGGTACAGGGTTAGATACAGAGTAAAGCTCCCTCTACACTGTCCCGTCAAACACTCCCAGGGTCAGGTACAGTGTTAGATACAGAGTAAAGCTCCCTCTACACTGTCCCATCAAACACTCCCAGGGTCAGGTACAGGGTTAGATACAGAGTAAAGCTCCCTCCACACTGTCCCATCAAACACTCCCAGGGCAGGTACAGGGTTAGATACAGAGTAAAGCACCCTCTACACTGTCCCATCAAACACTCCCAGGACAGGTACAGGGTTAGATACAGAGTAAAGCTCCCTCTGCACTGTCCCATCAAACACTCCCAGAGCAGGTACAGGGTTAGATACAGAGTAAAGCTCCCTCTACACTGTCCCATCAAACACTCCCAGGGCAGGTACAGTGTTAGATACAGAGTAAAGCTCCCTCTACACTGTCCCATCAAACACTCCCAGGGCAGGTACAGGGTCAGATACAGAGTGAAGCTCCCTCTACACTGTCCCATCAAACACTCCCAGGGTAGGTACAGGGTTAGATACAGAGTAAAGCTCCCTTTACACTGTCCCATCAAACACTCCCAGGGGAGGTACAGGGTTGGATACAGAGTAAAGCTCCCTCTACACTGTCCCATCAAACACTCCCAGGGCAGGTACAGGGTTAGATACAGAGTAAAGCTCCCTCCACACTGTCCCATCAAACACTCCCAGGGCAGGTACAGGGTTAGATACAGAGTAAAGCTCCCTCTACACTGTCCCGTCAAACACTCCCAGGGTCAGGTACAGGGTTAGATACAGAGTAAAGCTCCCTCTACACTGTCCCGTCAAACACTCACAGGGTCAGGTACAGGGTTCGATACAGAGTAAATCTCCCTCTACACTGTCCCATCAAACACTCCCAGGGTCAGGTACAGGGTTCGATACAGAGTAAAGCTCCCTCTGCACTGTCCCATGAAACACTCTCGGCGCAGGTACAGGGTGAGATGCAGAGAAAAGCTCCCTCTACACTGTCCCATCAAACACTCCCAGGGCAGGTACAGGGTTAGATACAGAGTAAAGCTCCCTCTGCACTGTCCCATCAAACACTCCCAGGGCAGGTACAGGGTTGGATACAGAGTAAAGCTCCCTCTACACTGTCCCATCAAACACTCCCAGGGCAGGTACAGGGTGAGATAGAGAGTAAAGCTCCCTCTACACTGTCCCATCAAACACTCCCAGGGCAGGTACAGGTTTATATACAGAGTAAAGCTCCCTCTACACTGTCCCGTCAAACACTCCCAGGGGCAGGTACAGGGTTAGATACAGAGTAAAGCTCCCTCTACACTGTCCCGTCAAACACTCCCAGGCCAGGTACAGGTTTATATACAGAGTAAAGCTCCCTCTACACTGTCCCGTCAAACACTCCCAGGGGCAGGTACAGGGTTAGATACAGAGTAAAGCTCCCTCTACACTGTCCCGTCAAACACTCCCAGGCCGGGTACAGGGTTAGATACAGAGTAAAGCTCCCTCTACACTGTCCCATCAAACACTCCCAGGCCAGGTACAGGGTTAGATACAGAGTAAAGCTCCCTCTACACTGTCCCATCAAACACTCCCAGGGGCAGGTACAGGGTTAGGTACAGAGTAAAGCTCCCTCTCCACTGTCCCATCAAACACTCCCAGGGGCAGGTACAGGGTTAGATACAGAGTAAAGCTCCCTCTGCACTGTCCCATCAAACACTCTCGGGGCAGGTACAGTGTTAGATACAGAGTAAAGCTCCCTCTACACTGTCCCATCAAACACTCCCAGGGCAGGTACAGGGTTAGATACAGAGTAAAGCTCCCTCTACACTGTCCCATCAAACACTCCCAGGGCAGGTACAGGGTTAGACACAGAGTAAAGCTCCCTCTACACTGTCCCATCAAACACTCCCAGGGGCAGGTGCAGGGTTAGATACAGAGTAAAGCTCCCTCTACACTGTCCCATCAAACACTCCCAGGGCAGGTACAGGGTTAGATACAGAGTAAAGCTCCCTCTGCACTGTCCCATCAAACACTCTCGGGGCAGGTCCAGGGTTAGATGCAGAGTAAAGCTCCCTCTACACTTTCCCGTCAAACACTCCCAGGGCAGGTGCAGGGTTGGATACAGAGTAAAGCTCCCTCTGCACTGTCCCATCAAACACACCCAGGGCAGGTACAGGGTTAGATACAGAGTAAAGCTCCCTCTACACTGTCCCATCAAACACTCCCAGGGGCAGGTGCAGGGTTAGATACAGAGTAAAGCTCCCTCTGCACTGTCCCATCAAACACTCTCGGGGCAGGTACAGGGTTAGATGCAGAGTAAAGCTCCCTCTACACTTTCCCGTCAAACACTCCCAGGGCAGGTGCAGGGTTAGATACAGAGTAAAGCTCCCTCGACACTGTCCCATCAAACACTCCCAGGGTCAGGTACAGGGTTAGATACAGAGTAAAGCTCCCTCTGCACTGTCCCATCAAACACACCCAGGGCAGGTACAGGGTTAGATACAGAGTAAAGCTCCATCTACACTGTCCCATCAAACACTCCCAGGGCAGGTACAGGGTTAGATACAGAGTAAAGCTCCCTCTGCACTGTCCCATCAAACACACCCAGGGCAGGTACAGGGTTAGATACAGAGTAAAGCTCCCTCTGCACTGTCCCATCAAACACACCCAGGGCAGGTACAGGGTTAGATACAGAGTAAAGCTCCATCTACACTGTCCCATCAAACACTCCCAGGGTCAGGTACAGGGTTAGATACAGAGTAAAGCTCCCTCTACACTGTCCCATCAAACACTCCCAGGGCAGGTACAGGGTTAGATACAGAGTAAAGCTCCCTCTACACTGTCCCGTCAAACACTCCCAGGGTCAGGTACAGTGTTAGATACAGAGTAAAGCTCCCTCTACACTGTCCCATCAAACACTCCCAGGGTCAGGTACAGGGTTAGATACAGAGTAAAGCTCCCTCCACACTGTCCCATCAAACACTCCCAGGGCAGGTACAGGGTTAGATACAGAGTAAAGCACCCTCGACACTGTCCCATCAAACACTCCCAGGACAGGTACAGGGTTAGATACAGAGTAAAGCTCCCTCTGCACTGTCCCATCAAACACTCCCAGAGCAGGTACAGGGTTAGATACAGAGTAAAGCTCCCTCTACACTGTCCCATCAAACACTCCCAGGGCAGGTACAGGGTTAGATACAGAGTAAAGCTCCCTCTACACTGTCCCATCAAACACTCCCAGGGCAGGTACAGGGTTAGATACAGAGTAAAGCTCCCTCTACACTGTCCCATCAAACACTCCCAGGGCAGGTACAGGGTTAGATACAGAGTGAAGCTCCCTCTACACTGTCCCATCAAACACTCCCAGGGCAGGTACAGGGTTAGATACAGAGTAAAGCTCCATCTACACTGTCCCATCAAACACTCCCAGGGTCAGGTACAGGGTTAGATACAGAGTAAAGCTCCATCTACACTGTCCCATCAAACACTCCCAGGGCAGGTACAGGGTTAGATACAGAGTAAAGCTCCCTCTACACTGTCCCGTCAAACACTCCCAGGGTTGGGTTTAATTGTAAGGAGGTCTTTCCAGGGGGGATAGAATTTGTGGAGGTCTTCAGCCTGTTTGTCGCCCAGATTATAACGCTGATGAACACTGCTGACAAAGTTCAGATTGTGCATAGTTGCCGCTTGAGAAGAAAACTCTGGGCCTTCGTCCGGACTCGCTGGGAGTCAGGAGGTGATGGGTTCGAGACGCATCCCAGAGTCTCCAGCCCGCAATCCAGGCCGGCCCACCTGGTGTCCAGTACTGAGGGAGCGCCGCACTGTCGGAGGGTCGGTACTGAGGGAACGCCGCACTGTGGGAGGGTCGGTACTGAGGGAGCGCCGCACTGTCGGAGGGTCAGTACTGAGGGAGCGCCGCACTGTCGGAGGGTCGGTACTGAGGGAGCGCCGCACTGTCAGAGGGTCGGTACCGAGGGAGCGCCGCACTGTCGGAGGGTCGGTACTGAGGGAACGCCGCACTGTCGGAGGGTCGGTACTGAGGGAGCGCCGCACTGTGGGAGGGTCGGTACCGAGGGAGCACCGCACTGTCGGAGGGTCGGTACTGAGGGAACGCCGCACTGTCGGAGGGTCGGTACCGAGGGAGCACCGCACTGTCGGAGGGTCGGTACTGAGGGAGCGCCGCACTGTGGGAGGGTCGGTACTGAGGGAACGCCGCACTGTCGGAGGGTCGGTACTGAGGGAGCGCCGCACTGTCGGAGGGTCGGTACTGAGGGAACGCCGCACTGTGGGAGGGTCGGTACTGAGGGAACGCCGCACTGTCGGAGGGTCGGTACTGAGGGAACGCCGCACTGTCGGAGGGTCGGTACCGAGGGAGCACCGCACTGTCGGAGGGTCGGTACTGAGGGAACGCCGCACTGTCGGAGGGTCGGTACTGAGGGAGCGCCGCACTGTGGGAGGGTCGGTACTGAGGGAACGCCGCACTGTCGGAGGGTCGGTACTGAGGGAGCGCCGCACTGTCGGAGGGTCGGTACTGAGGGAACGCCGCACTGTGGGAGGGTCGGTACTGAGGGAGCGCTGCACTGTCGGAGGGTCGGTGCCGAGGGAGTGCCGCACTGTCGGAGGGTCGGTACCGAGGGAGCGCCGCACTGTGGGAGGGTCGGTGCCGAGGGAGTGCCGCACTGTCGGAGGGTCGGTACCGAGGGAGCGCCGCACTGTCGGAGGGTCGGTACTGAGGGAGCACCGCAATGTCGGAGGGTCGGTACTGAGGGAGCACCGCACTGTCGGAGGGTCGGTACTGAGGGAACGCCGCACTGTCGGAGGGTCGGTACTGAGGGAACGCCGCACTGTCGGAGGGTCGGTACGGAGGGAGCGCCGCACTGTCGGAGGGTCGGTACTGAGGGAGCGCCGCACTGTGGGAGGGTCGGTACTGAGGGAACGCCGCACTGTGGGAGGGTCGGTACTGAGGGAGCGCCGCACTGTCGGAGGGTCGGTACTGAGGGAACGCCGCACTGTGGGAGGGTCGGTACTGAGGGAACGCCGCACTGTCGGAGGGTCGGTACTGAGGGAACGCCGCACTGTCGGAGGGTCGGTACTGAGGGAGCGCCGCACTGTCGGAGGGTCGGTACCGAGGGAGCACCGCACTGTCGGAGGGTCGGTACTGAGGGAACGCCGCACTGTCGGAGGGTCGGTACTGAGGGAGCGCCGCACTGTCGGAGGGTCGGTACTGAGGGAACGCCGCACTGTGGGAGGGTCGGTACCGAGGGAGCGCCGCACTGTGGGAGGGTCGGTACTGAGGGAGCGCCGCACTGTCGGAGAGTCGGTACTGAGGGAGCGCCGCGCTGTCGGAGGGTCGGTCCTGAGGGAGCGCCGCACAGTCGGAGGGTCGGTACCGAGGGAGCGCCGCACCGTCGGAGGGTCGGTACCGAGGGAGCGCTGCACCGTCGGAGGGTCGGTACTGAGGGAGCGCCGCACTGTCGGAGGGTCGGCACCGAGGGAGCGCCGCACTGTCGGAGGGTCAGCCCGCACCTGGAGTACCGTGTTCAGTTCTGGCCACCGCACCTCGGGACGGAGATATTGGCCTTGGAGGGCGTGCAGCGTCGGTTCACCAGAACGATACCCGGACTCTGAGGGGAGATCACGCACTCTCGGGTTGTGTTCCCTGGGATTTGGAGGATTCAGGGGCGATTTGATCGAAGTTTTTAAGATATCGAGGTGAACTGATGGGGGGATGTGGAGAGAAACTATTTCTGGTTGCTGGTTGGGGAGTCCAGGACGAGGGGGACGCAGCCTAAAAATTCGAGGCAGGACTTTCAGGGGTGAGGTTTGGTCACTCTCTTCCCCCAAACGGCGAGCTCAGTTGTTCATTTTAAATCGGAGATCGATAGATTTTTGTCAACCAAAGGGCGTTAAGGGACATGGGGCTGAGGCAGGGGACGGGATCATAGGAACATCGGAACATCGGAACAGGAGGAGGCCATTCGGCCCCTCGAGCCTGCTCCGCCATTTGATAAGGTCATGGCCGATCTGTGATCTAACTCCATATACCTGCCTTTGGCCCATATCCCTTAATACCTTTGGTTGCCAAAAAGCTGTCTATCTCAGATTTAAATTTAGCAATTGAGCTAGTATCAATTGCAGTTTGCGGAAGAGAGTTCCAAACTTCTACCACCCTTTGTGTGTAGAAATGTTTTCTAATCTCGCTCCCGAAAGGTCTGGCTCTAATTTTTAGACTGTGCCCCCTACTCCTAAAATCCCCAACCAGCGGAAATAGTTTCTCTCCATCCATCCTCTCCGTTCCCCTTAATATCTTATAAACTTCGATCAGATCACCCCTTAACCTTCGAAACTCCGGAGAACACAACCCCAATTTGTGTAATCTCTCCTCGTGACTCAACCCTTGAAGTCCGGGTATCATTCTAGTAAACCTACGCTGCACTCCCTCCAAGGCCAACATGTCCTTCCGAAGGTGCGGTGCCCAGAACTGCTCTCAGTACTCCAGGTGCGGTCTCACCAGGGTTTTGTATCGCTGCAGCATAACTTCTGCCCCCTTGTACTCCAGTCCTCTCGATATAAAGGCCAGCGTTCCATTAGCCTTCTTGATTATTTTCTGCACCTGTTCATGACACTTCAATGATCGATGTACCTGAACCCCTAAGTCCCTTTGGACATCCACTGTTTTTAACTTTTTACCATTTAGAAAGTACCCTGTTCTATCCTTTTTTGATCCAAAGTGGATGACCTCACATTTGCCTACATTGAATTCCATTTGCATCGGCCAGGACCTACTCCGTTAATGGTCGGGCGTTGGGGAGAGTTATAGAACAAAGAGATCTAGGAGTGCAGGTTCATAGCTCCTTGAAAGTGGAGTCACAGGTGGATAGGGTGGTGAAGAAGGCATTCGGCATGCTTGGTTTCATTGGTCAGAACATTGAATGCAGGAGTTGGGATGTCTTGTTGAAGTTGTACAAGACATTAGTAAGGCCACACTTGGAATACTGTGTACAGTTCTGGTCACCCTATTGTAGAAAGGATATTATTAAACTAGAAAGAGTGCAGAAAAGATTTACTAGGATGCTACCGGGACTTGATGGTTTGACTTATAGGGAGAGGTTGGACAGACTGAGACTTTTTTCCCTGGAGAGTAGGAGGTTTAGGGGTGATCTTATAGAAGTCTATAAAATAATGAGGGGCATAGATAAGGTAGATAGTCAAAATCTTTTCCCAAAGGTCGGGGAGTCTATAACGAGGGGGCACAGATTTAAGGTGAGAGGGGAGAGGGGAGAGATACAAAAGGGTCCAGAGGGGCAATTTTTTCACTCAAAGGGTGGTGAGTGTCTGGAACGAGCTGCCAGAGGCAGTAGTAGAGGCGGGTACAATTTTGTCTTTTAAAAAGCATTTGGACAGTTACATGGGTAAGATGGGTATAGAGGGATATGGGCCAAGTGCAGGCAATTGGGACTAGCTTAGTGGTATAAACTGGGCGACATGGACATGTTGGGCCGAAGGGCCTGTTTCCATGTTGTAAGCTTCTATGATTCTTTCCAGAATAACACAGCATGTGCGTTTGATATAGTACCACATGACGCCTGTCCGCAAGATTGATGGAGTAAAGGGGGCCAGCGACAACATGGATACAGAACGGGCAAAGGGAGAGGAAACAGAGAGCAGTGGTGAACGGTCGTTTTTCGGACTGGAGGGAGGTGTCCAGTGGTGTTCCCCAGGGCTCGGTGCTGGGACCCACTGCTTTTCTCGATGTGTATTAATGACTTGGACTCGGGTGCGCAGGGCACAATTTCCAAATTTGCAGGCGACACAAAACTCGGAAGGGGAGTGAACAGTGAGGAGGACAGTGATAGACTTCAAGAGGATATAGACAGGCTGGTGGAACGGGCGGACACGTGGCAGATGGAATTTAACGCGGAAAAATGCGAGGTGATAACATTTCGGTAGGAAGAACGAGGAGAGGCAAAATAAACTAGAGGGCACAACTCTAAAAGGGGGTGCAGGAACAGAGAGATCTGGGGGTATATAGGCACAAATCGTCGAAGGTGGCAGGGCAGGTTGAGAAAGTGGTTAAAAAAGCAGACGGGTTCCTGGGCTTTATAAATAGAGGCATCGAGTCCAAAAGCAAAGAAGTCATGATGAACCTTTTATAAAACACTGGTTGGGCCACAACTGGAGGATTCAGTCCGGATCAGGGCACCGCACTTTGGGGAAAGATGTGACGGCCTCAGAGAGGGTGCAGAGGAGAGATTTACTGGAATGGTTCCAGGGATGAGGGACCTCAGTTACGGGGAGAGGCTGGAGAAGCTGGGGTTGTTCTCCTGGGCAAGAGGCCAGAATTGGAGGAGCGCAGAGATCTGGGAGAGTCGGAGGGGCTGAAGGAGGTTACAGAGATCTGGGAGGGTCGGAGGGGGTGGAGGAGGTTACAGAGATCTGGGAGGGTCGGAGGGGCTGGAGGAGGGTTACAGAGATCTGCTAGGGTCGGAGGGGGTGGAGGAGGTTACAGAGATCTGGGAGGGTCGGAGGGGGTGGAGGAGGTTACAGAGATCTGGGAGGGTCGGAGGGGCTGGAGGAGGTTACAGAGATCTGGGAGGGTTGGAGGGGCTGGAGGAGGGTTACAGAGATCTGGGAGGGTCGGAGGGGCTGGAGGAGGGTTACAGAGATCTGGGAGGGTCGGAGGGGCTGGAGGAGGTTACAGAGATCTGGGAGGGTCGGAGGGGCTGGAGGAGGTTACAGAGATCTGGGAGGGTCGGAGGGGCTGGAGGAGGTTACATAGATCTGGGAGGGTCGGAGGGGCAGGAGGAGGTTACAGAGACCTGGGAGGGTCGGAGGGGCTGGAGGAGGTTACAGAGATCTGGGAGGGTTGGAGGAGGTGACGGAGATCTGGGAGGGTTGGAGGAGGTTACAGAGATCCGGGAGGGGCTGGAGGAGGGTTACAGAGATCCGGGAGGGGCTGGAGGAGGTTACAGAGATCTGGGAGGGTCGGAGGAGGGTTACAGAGATCCGGGAGGGGCTGGAGGAGGTTACAGAGATGGGGGGTGTGTGTGTGGAACGAGGGCCGCGGAGGACATTTGAACACGAGAAATGGGAGAATTTGAAAATCGGGGCGTTCCCAGAGCGGGAGTCGATGTCGGTCCAGCGAACTCATGGGCGAAAGGTCAACGGGGTTTGGGGCAACTTAGGACACGGTGGGGAGCAGAGATTTGGTCCATTCAATATCCTCTGTTCTCACATCTTTCTCACTTAAAACCTGCGGAGCCCACCGGGTGTGAGAGGTTCTGGAGGAAACACACCCACTCTTAACGGTTGAGCCCATAGGGAGAGTTTTGGTGGTCTATTCAACCATGGGGTGCATTACCACGGAACTGAACTTCCTTACTCTGTATCTAACCCTGTACCTGCCCTGGGAGTGTTTGATGGGACAGTGTAGAGGGAGCTTTACTCTGTATCTAACCCTGTACCTGCCCTGGGAGTGTTTGATGGGACAGTGTAGAGGGAGCTTTACTCTGTATCTAACCCTGTACCTGACCCTGGGAGTGTTTGATGGGACAGTGTAGAGGGAGCTTTACTCTGTATCTAACCCTGTACCTGCCCTGGGAGTGTTTGATGGGACAGTGTAGAGAGAGCTTTACTCTGTATCTAACCCTGTACCTGCCCTGGGAGTGTTTGATGGGACAGTGTAGAGGGAGCTTTACTCTGTATCTAACCCTGTACCTGCCCTGGGAGTGTTTGATGGGACAGTGTTGAGGGAGCTTTACTCTGTATCTAACCCTGTACCTGCCCTGGGAGTGTTTGACAGGACGGTGTAGAGGGAGCTTTACTCTGTATCTAACCCTGTACCTGCCCTGGGAGTGTTTGATGGGACAGTGTAGAGGGAGCTTTACTCTGTATCTAACCCTGTACCTGCCCTGGGAGTGTTTGATGGGACAGTGCAGAGGAAGCTTTACTCTGTATCTAACCCTGTTCCTGCCCTGGGAGTGTTTGATGGGACAGTGCAGAGGGAGCTTTACTCTGTATCTAACCCTGTACCTGCCCTGGGAGTGTTTGATGGGACAGTGTAGAGGGAGCTTTACTTGCGATCGAACCACTGCCTGCAGTCAGATATTTCTCCGATCTTCGTTTAATACTGTGGTTACGGGTTGGAAAAGTGAAACTTTTGTCAGAGAGTCAATCCCTGGGAGATCGTGTCTTTTTCCAACTTGGCAAAGACACTTGATTCTGAAGCAGACGGGGCTGAGACAGTTTGTTTTCAAGTTTCCCCTTCAGAGAGAGAAATAAATTCAAATCAGAGGGTGCCAATTACAGATTTCAATCAGGCTATTCATTAATTTAACTGTCTGCACCCCATCGGAGGGGATTAACCCTCTCACCCACCTCTCCCCGTTTACAGACACCGGGCAGCCCGTTCCCCTATCGGAGGGGATTAACCCTCTCACCCACCTCTCCCCATTTACAGACACCGGGCAGCCCGTTCCCTATCGGAGGGGATTAACCCTCTCGCCCACCTCTCCCCGTTTAGAGACACCGGGCGGCCCGTTCCCTATCGGAGGGGATTAACCCTCTCACCCACCTCTCCCCGTTTACAGACACCGGGCAGCCCGTTCCCTATCGGAGGGGATTAACCCTCTCACACACCTCTCCCCGTTTACAGACACCGGGCGGCCCGTTCCCTATTGGAGGGGATTAACCCTCTCACCCACCTCTCCCCGTTTACAGACACCGGGCAGCCCGTTCCCTATCGGAGGGGATCAACCCTCTCGCCCACCTCTCCCCGTTTACAGACACCGGGCAGCCCGTTCCCTATCGGAGGGGATCAACCCTCTCGCCCACCTCTCCCCGTTTACAGACACCGGGCAGCCCGTTCCCTATCGGAGGGGATTAACCCTCTCACCCACCTCTCCCCGTTTACAGACACCGGGCAGCCCGTTCCCCTATCGGAGGGGATTAACCCTCTCACCCACCTCTCCCCATTTACAGACACCGGGCAGCCCGTTACCTATCGGAGGGGATTAACTCTCTCACCCACCTCTCCCCGTTTACAGACACCGGGCAGCCCGTTCCCTATCGGAGGGGATTAACCCTCTCACCCACCTCTCCCCGTTTACAGACACCGGGCAGCCCGTTCCCTATCGGAGGGGATTAACCCTCTCACCCACCTCTCCCCGTTTACAGACACCGGGCAGCCCGTTCCCTATCGGAGGGGATTAACCCTCTCACCCACCTCTCCCCGTTTACAGACACCGGGCGGCCCGTTCCCTTTCGGAGGGGATTAACCCTCTAACCCACCTCTCCCCGTTTAGACACCGGGCGGCCCGTTCCCTATCGGAGGGGATTAACCCTCTCACCCACCTCTCCCCGTTTACAGACACCGGGCGGCACGTTCCCTATCGGAGGGGATTAACCCTTTCTCCCACCTCTCCCCGTTTACGGACACCGGGCAGCCCGTTCCCTATCGGAGGGGATTAACCCTCTCACCCACCTCTCCCCGTTTAGACACCGGGCGGCCCGTTCCCTATCGGAGGGGATTAACCCTCTCACCCACCTCTCCCCATTTACAGACACCGGGCAGCCCGTTCCCTATCGGAGGGGATTAACCCTCTCAGCCACCTCTCCCCGTTTGCAGACACCGGGCGGCCCGTTCCCTATCGGAGGGGATTAACCCTCTCGCCCACCTCTCCCCGTTTACAGACACCGGGCAGCCCGTTCCCTATCGGAGGGGATTAACCCTCTCACCCACCTCTCCCCGTTTACAGACACCGGGCATCCCGTTCCCTATCGGAGGGGATTAACCCTCTCACCCACCTCTCCCCATTTACAGACACCGGGCAGCCCGTTCCCTATCGGAGGGGATTAACCCTCTCACCCATCTCTTTACTTTGTATCTAACCCTGTACCTGCCCTCGGAGTGTTTGACGGGACAGTGTAGAGGGAGCTTTACTCTGTATCTAACCCTGTACCTGCCCTGGGAGTGTTTGATGGGACAGTGTAGAGGGAGCTGTACTCTGTATCTAACCCTGTACCTGCCCTGGGAGTGTTTGACGGGACAGTGTAGAGGGAGCTTTACTCTGTATCTAACCCTGTACCTGACCCTGGGAGTGTTTGATGGGACAGTGTAGAGGGAGCTTTACTCTGTATCTAACCCTGTACCTGCCCCTGGGAGTATTTGACGGGACAGTGTAGAGGGAGCTTTACTCTGTATCTAACTCTGTACCTGACCCTGGGAGTGTTTGACGGGACAGTGTAGAGGGAGCTTTACTCTGTATCTAACCCTGTACCTGACCCTGGGAGTGTTTGACGGGACAGTGTGGAGGGAGCTTTACTCTGTATCTAACCCTGTACCTGCCCTGGGAGTGTTTGACGGGACAGTGCGGAGGGAGCTTTACTCTGTATCTAACCCTGTACCTGCCCCTGGGAGTGTTTGATGTGACAGTGTAGAGGGAGCTTTACTCTGTATCTAACCCTGTACCTGCCCTGGGAGTGTTTGATGGGACAGTGTAGAGGGAGCTTTACTCTGTATCTAACCCTGTACCTGCCCCTGGGAGTGTTTGACGGGACAGTGTAGAGGGAGCTTTACTCTGTATCTAACCCTGTACCTGCCCTGGGAGTGTTTGATGGGACAGTGTAGAGGGAGCTTTACTCTGTATCTAACCCTGTACCTGCCCTGGGAGTGTTTGATGGGACAGTGTAGAGGGAGCTTTACTCTGTATCTAACCCTGTACCTGCCCTGGGAGTGTTTGATGGGACAGTGTAGAGGGAGCTTTACTCTGTATCTAACCCTGTACCTG
>NW_027139810.1:75000-82500 GCF_035084215.1 Heptranchias perlo | reverse complement strand
TTCTGACACCGAATCGCCGCAAACGCGTTTCGATTTTTCGGCTTCGGTACCTCCCATCAGACTTTGACTGGCCATATCTCCGGACTCACGTGTCGCAGCCGGGACCTTCAGGCACCGTTCGACGCGTCTACCCCTGCCCCGTCGAATGGCGCCCCTCGCGGTGTGGTCCGATTTCCGCATTTTGGTCAGATTTGCCTCCAAAATTTTCAGATTGAGTTGACGAATGCCCCCTACGGGGTAACCTCTTGCCCTTTCGGACCTGGTCCCTGTGACTTAATTTCCGCCTTTTGCTCAATCGTTTCCCCATTTATAATTAATTTTAAAAATCGGGTTACTCAGTTCTGGTTTACCAGTTCCCTCTTCGGACTTAGTTTTTGGTTAATCATTTCCGGTTCACCAGTTCCCGTTTTGGACTTAGTCTCTGCGGGCCGTTTCTCATCTTTTGGTTCATCAGTTCCCCTCTTTTAATAATTTTTTGGCTGCTTTCGTTTGATCATTTCCCTGCCTTCTGGGTAACTTTTCCACCTTAGGACTTCATCGCCGCACATTGTTTTCGACTTCTGGTTGATCATTTCACCCCTTTTAATCATTTTTGTAACTTTTGGTTAACCATTTCACCCAGCTTCTGGTTAACCATTTCCCCTTTGGGACTTAGTCTGTGAGCATTCTTTTGGGATTCTGGTTAACCATTTGCCAATTTTTAAAAAATGTTGCCACTTTTGTTTAATGCTTTCTGGTCAACCTTTCCCTCTTTCAGACTTCACCGCGGCACATTGCTTCAGCCTCCTGGTTAATCATTTCACCCCTTTTAATCATTTTTGCAACTTTTGGTTAACCATTTCCCCCAGCTTCTGGTTAACCATTTCCCCTTTGGGACTTGGTCTCTGAGCATTCTTTTGGGATTCTGGTTAACCATTTGCCACTTTTTAAAAAATGTTGCCGCTTTTGTTTAATGCTTTCCCTGCTTTCTGGTCAACCTTTTCCCCTTTAGGACTTCACCGCGGCACATTGCTTTAGCCTCCTGGTTAATCATTTCACCCCTTTTAATCATTTTTGCAACTTTTGGTTAACCATTTCCCCCAGCTTCTGGTTAACCATTTCCCCTTTGGGACTTAGTCTCTGAGCATTCTTTTGGGATTCTGGTTAACCATTTGCCAATTATTTTAAAATGTTGCCACTTTTGTTTAATGCTTTCTGGTCAACCTTTCCCTCTTTCAGACTTCACCGCGGCACATTGCTTTAGCCTCCTGGTTAATCATTTCACCCCTTTTAATCATTTTTGCAACTTTTGGTTAACCATTTCCCCCAGCTTCTGGTTAACCATTTCCCCTTTGGGACTTAGTCTCTGAGCATTCTTTTGGGATTCTGGTTAATCATTTGCCACTTTTTTAAAAATGTTGCCGCTTTTGTTTAATGCTTTCCCTGCTTTGTGGTCAACCTTTTCCCCTTTAGGACTTCACCGCGGCACATTGCTTCAGCCTCCTGGTTAATCATTTCACCCCTTTTAATCATTTTTGCAACTTTTGGTTAACCATTTCCCCCTGCTTCTGGTTAACCATTTCCCCTTTGGGACTTAGTCTCTGAGCATTCTTTTGGGATTCTGGTTAATCATTTGCCAATTTTTAAAAAATGTTGCCGCTTTTGTTTAATGCTTTCCCTGCTTTGTGGTCAACCTTTTCCCCTTTAGGACTTCACCGCGGCACATTGCTTCAGCCTCCTGGTTAATCATTTCACCCCTTTTAATCATTTTTGCAACTTTTGGTTAACCATTTCCCCCAGCTTCTGGTTAACCATTTCCCCTTTGGGACTTAGTCTCTGAGCATTCTTTTGGGATTCTGGTTAACCATTTGCCACTTTTTAAAAAATGTTGCCGCTTTTGTTTAATCGTTTCCCTGCTTTCTGGTCAACCTTTTCCCCTTTCAGACTTCATCGCCGAGCATTGTTGTCGACTTCTGGTTAATCATTTTTCCCCTTTAAATCTTTTTTTGCCACTTTTGGTTAACCATTTCACCCCAGCTTCTGGTTAACCATTTGCCCCATTATACTGAATTTTTCCGCTTTGGTTTAATCATTTCCCTGCTTTCTTGTCAACCTTTTACCCTTTAGGACTTCACCGCGGCACATTGCTTCAGCCTCCTGGTTAATCATTTCTCCCCTTTTAATCCTTTTTCCCACTTTTGGTTCACCAGTTCACCCAGCTTCTGGTTCACCATTTCCCCTTTGGGACTTAAGTCTCTGAGCATTCTTTTGGGATTCTGGTTAACCATTTGCCACTTTTTAAAAAATGTTGCCGCTTTTGTTTAATGCTTTCCCTGCTTTCTGGTCAACCTTTTCCCCTTTAGGACTTCACCGCGGCACATTGCTTTAGCCTCCTGGTTAATCATTTCACCCCTTTTAATCCTTTTTCCCACTTTGGGTTGGACAGTTCACCCAGCTACTGGTTAACCATTTCCCCTTTGGGACTTAAGTCTCTGAGCATTCTTTTGTGATTCTGGTTCACCATTTGTCCCTTTTTAAAAGATATTGCTGCTTTTGATTAAACCTTTCCCTGCTTTGCGGTCGACCTATTCCTCTTTCAGACTTCATCGCCGCACCTTGTTTTCGACATCTGGTTCAACATTTCTCCCCTTTTAATCCTTTTTCCCACTTTTGGTTAAGCAGTTCACCCAGCTTCTGGTTCACCATTTGCCCCTTTTTACTGAATTTTTCTGCTTTTGTTTAATCATTTCCCTGCTTTGCGGTCGACCTATTCCTCTTTCAGACTTCATCGCCGCGCATTGTTTTCGACATCTGGTTAAACATTTCTCCCCTTTTAATCCTTTTTCCCACTTTTGGTTAAGCAGTTCACCCAACTTCTGGTTAACCATTTGCCCCTTCTTACTGAATTTTTCCGCTTTTGTTTAATCATTTCCCTGCTTTATGGTCAACCTTTTCCCCTTTAGGACTTCGCCGCCGCACTTTGCTTTCGCCTTCTGGTTAATCATTTCACAACATTTTAATCCTTTTTCCCACTTTTGGTTAAACAGTTCACCCAGCTTCTGGTTAACCATTTGCCCCTTTGGGACTTAAGTCTCTGAGCATTCTTTTGGGATTCTGGTTCACCATTTGTCCCTTTTTAAAAGATATTGCTGCTTCTGTTTAATCCTTTCCCTGCTTTGCGTCAACCTTTTCCTCTTTCAGACTTCATCGCCGCGCATTGTTTTCGACATCTGGTTCAACATTTCTCCCCTTTTAATCCTCTTTCCCACTTTTGGTTAAGCAGTTCACCCAACTTCTGGTTCACCACTTGCCCCTTTTTACTGAATTTTTCTGCTTTTGTTTAATCATTTCCCTGCTTTCCGGTCAACCTTTCCCTCTTTCAGACTTAATCGCCGCACATTGTTGTCGACTTCTGGTTGATCAGTTCACCCCTTTTTTATCCTTTTTCCCACTTTGGGTTAAGCAGTTCACCCAGCTACTGGTTAACCATTTCCCCTTTGGGACTTAAGTCTCTGAGCATTCTTTTGGGATTCTGGTAAACCATTTGTCCCTTTTTAAAAAATGCTGCTGCTTTTGTTTAATGCTTGCCCTGCTTTGCGGTCGATCATTTCACCCCTTTTAATCCATTTTTGCCACTTTGGGTTAAACAGTTCACACAACTTCTGGTTCACCATTTCACATTTTGGAACTTTTATTCCCACCATTACTTTGGGCTTCTGGTTCATCATTTCACGCTGTTTTACAAATCTTTGCCGCTTCACTTTTAATCCACAAACCGGGGCTCGCTTTCGGGTGTTGGGGGGGGGGGGGGGGGGTAGCGGGTTTGGGCCGGGCACTCCACATCCCGGTGTGCGACCGGGTTCGTTCTGGTACCGCTCGGTGCCCCTCGTCCTGCTCTTGCCGCGGAAGCAAACCAGACGACCGTCGGTCTCACGCCCGAGGGGAGAGGAGGCGGAAAGCGGTTTGCAGCCTTTCGCTGTACCTCCGGCGGGCAGCGCCGCACCTCCGAGTGCTCGGTACCGTTCGCTGCGCCTCGTCCGGCCGCACGCAGCGAGCCAAACCCGGAGGAAATCGGCCTGTGCCTTCTCGAGATATGGGCCTCCGGGTGGGACGGACAAACCGGGGGCCCCGAGCTCGCTTTCGGCGGCCCGGCACTCGACTTCCCGGTGTCCGAACGTGATCCTTCCGGTACCCTTCGGTGCCCCTTGCCCGACTCCAGCTCCCGTGCTGAAGCGGAGTCGGTCGGCCTGACGGCCGCCGAGTTAGCCAGCGGAAAGCGGTGCGCAGCCTTTCGCTTGCAGCTCCGGCGGGCAGCGCCGCACCTCCGGCTGCTCAGTGCCGTCCGCTGCTCCCCTTCCGGCTGCACGCAGCGAACCATACCCGGAGGAAATCGGCCTCGGCCTTCCGGAGATATGGGCCTGCGAGTGGGACCAATAAATCGGTGCACATTTCCGGCTCGGTTTCCGGCCTCGGCACTATCAGTTCACGCCGTCCGACCGACGTCGTTCTGGCACGGTTCCGTTGCTCCTTGATCCGGTCCAGCCACGGTAATCAGCCGAAGATGGTGGGGGGGGGACACATTGCCCGCCGAGTTAGCCGGAGGAAATCGGCCTCGGACTTCCTCAGATATCAGCCTCCGGGTGGGGACAGACAAACCGGGGACCCGAGCACGCTTTCGGCGGCCCGCTGGTCGACTTCCCGGTGTGCGACCGGGTTCGTTCCGGTACCGTTCGCTGCCCCTCGTCCTGCTCTAGCCGCGGAGACAAACCCGACGACCGTCGGTCTCACGCCCGCGGAGGGAGGTGGCGGAAAGTGGTTTGCAGCCTTTCGCTGTACCTCCGGCGGGCAGCGCCCGACCTCCGAGTGCTCGGTACCGTCCGCTGCGCCTGGTCCTGCCGCACACAACGAGCCATACCCGGTGGAAATCGGCCTGTGCCTTCCAGAGATATGGGCCTCCGGGTGGGACGGACAAACCGGGGCCCCGTGCTCGCTTTCGGCGGCCCGCTAGTCGACTTCCCGGTGTGCGACCGGGTTCCTTCCGGTACCGTTCGCTGCCCCTCGTCCTGCTCTAGCCGCGGAAACAAACCCGACGACCGTCGGTCTCACGCCCGCGGAGGGAGGCGGCGGAAAGTGGTTTGCAGCCTTTCGCTGTACCTCCGGCGGGCAGCGCCCGACCTCCGAGTGCTCGGTACCGTCCGCTGCGCCTGGTCCGGCCGCACGCAACGAGCCATACCCGGAGGAAATCGGCCTGTGCCTTCCGGAGATATGGGCCTCCGGGTGGGACGGACAAACCGGGGCCCCGAGCGGTGGCACCCTGCTCGCTTTCGGCGGCCCGGCACTCGACTTCCCGGTGTGCGAACGTCATCGTTCCGGTACCCTTCGGTGCCCCTTGCCCCACTCTAGCTCCGGTGCTAAAGCGGAGTCGGTCGGTCTCACGGACGCCGAGTTAGCAGGCGGAAAGGGGTGCGCAGCCTTTCGCTGTCACTCCGGCGGGCAGCACCGCACCTCCGAGTGCTCGGTACCGAACGCTGCGCCTCCTCCTGCCGCACGCAACGAGCCATACCCGGAGGAAATCGGCCTCGGCGTTCCGGAGTTATCCGCCTCCGAGTGGGCCTGACCAAGCGGGGTGAACTGGAAATCATTAACCAACGTACTTCCATGTTTTCACCCGCAGAGGGCAGCACTCTCTTCTCCGTTTTAAACTGGGCCGACCCGGCTCCGTTTCGAGACCCGGCACTCGACTTCCCGGTGTGCGACCGGGTTCGTTCCGGTACCGTTCGCTGCCCCTCGTCCTGCTCTAGCCGCGGAACTAAACCCGACGACCGTCGGTCTCACGCCCGCGGAGGGAGGCGGCGGAAAGTGGTTTGCAGCCTTTCGCTGTACCTCCGGCGGGCAGCGCCCGACCTCCGAGTGCTCGGTACCGTCCGCTGCGCCTGGTCCGGCCGCACACAACGAGCCATACCCGGAGGAAATCGGCCTGTGCCTTCCGGAGATATGGGCCTCCGGGTGGGACGGACAAACCGGGGCCCCGAGCGGTGGCACCCTGCTCGCTTTCGGCGGCCCGGCACTCGACTTCCCGGTGTGCGAACGTCATCGTTCCGGTACCCTTCGGTGCCCCTTGCCCCACTCTAGCTCCGGTGCTAAAGCGGAGTCGGTCGGTCTCACGGACGCCGAGTTAGCAGGCGGAAAGGGGTGCGCAGCCTTTCGCTGTCACTCCGGCGGGCAGCACCGCACCTCCGAGTGCTCGGTACCGAACGCTGCGCCTCCTCCTGCCGCACGCAACGAGCCATACCCGGAGGAAATCGGCCTCGGCGTTCCGGAGTTATCCGCCTCCGAGTGGGCCTGACCAAGCGGGGTGAACTGGAAATCATTAACCAACGTACTTCCATGTTTTCACCCGCAGAGGGCAGCACTCTCTTCTCCGTTTTAAACTGGGCCGACCCGGCTCCGTTTCGAGACCCGGCACTCGACTTCCCGGTGTGCGACCGGGTTCGTTCCGGTACCGTTCGCTGCCCCTCGTCCTGCTCTAGCCGCGGAACTAAACCCGACGACCGTCGGTCTCACGCCCGCGGAGGGAGGCGGCGGAAAGTGGTTTGCAGCCTTTCGCTGTACCTCCGGCGGGCAGCAGCGCCCGACCTCCGAGTGCTCGGTACCGTCCGCTGCGCCTGGTCCGGCCGCACACAACGAGCCATACCCGGTGGAAATCGGCCTGTGCCTTCCGGAGATATGGGCCTCCGGGTGGGACGGACAAACCGGGGCCCCGAGCTCGCTTTCGGCGGCCCGCTAGTCGACTTCCCGGTGTGCGAACGTCATCCTTCCGGTACTCAACCGTGCCCCTTGCCCCACTCTAGCTCCGGCGGTAAAGCGGAGTCGGTCGGTCTCACGGACGCCGAGTTAGCAGGCGGAAAGCGGTGCGCAGCCTTTCGCTGTCACTCCGGCGGGCAGCATCGCACCTCCCAGTGCTCGGTACCGTCCGCTGCGCCTGGTCCGGCCGCACACAACGAGCCATACCCGGAGGAAATCGGCCTGTGCCTTCCGGAGATATGGGCCTCCGGGTGGGACGGACAAACCGGGGCCCCGAGCGGTGGCACCCTGCTCGCTTTCAGCGGCCCGTCACTCGACTTCCCGGTATGCGAACGTGATCGTTCCGGTACCCTTCGGTGCCCCTTGCCCCACTCTAGCTCCGGTGCTAAAGCGGAGTCGGTCGGTCTCACGGACGCCGAGTTACCAGGCGGAAAGCGGTGCGCAGCCTTTCGCTGTCACTCCGGCGGGCAGCACCGCATCTCCGAGTGCTCGGTACCGTACGCTGCGCCGCCTCCTGCCGCACGCAACGAGCCATACCCGGAGGAAATCGGCCTCGGCGTTCCGGAGTTATCCGCCTCCGAGTGGGCCTGACCAAGCGGGGTGAACTGGAAATCATTAACCAACGTACTTCCAGGTTTTCACCCGCAGAGGGCAGCACTCTATTCTCCGTTTTAAATTGGGCCGACCCGGCTCCGTTTCGAGACCCGGCACTCGACT
>NW_027139810.1:55000-62500 GCF_035084215.1 Heptranchias perlo | reverse complement strand
TCTCATCTTTTGGTTCATCAGTTCCCCTCTTTTAATAATTTTTTGGCTGCTTTCGTTTGATCATTTCCCTGCCTTCTGGGTAACTTTTCCACCTTAGGACTTCATCGCCGCACATTGTTTTCGACTTCTGGTTGATCATTTCACCCCTTTTAATCATTTTTGTAACTTTTGGTTAACCATTTCACCCAGCTTCTGGTTAACCATTTCCCCTTTGGGACTTAGTCTGTGAGCATTCTTTTGGGATTCTGGTTAACCATTTGCCAATTTTTAAAAAATGTTGCCACTTTTGTTTAATGCTTTCTGGTCAACCTTTCCCTCTTTCAGACTTCACCGCGGCACATTGCTTCAGCCTCCTGGTTAATCATTTCACCCCTTTTAATCATTTTTGCAACTTTTGGTTAACCATTTCCCCCAGCTTCTGGTTAACCATTTCCCCTTTGGGACTTGGTCTCTGAGCATTCTTTTGGGATTCTGGTTAATCATTTGCCAATTTTTAAAAAATGTTGCCACTTTTGTTTAATGCTTTCTGGTCAACCTTTCCCTCTTTCAGACTTCACCGCGGCACATTGCTTCAGCCTCCTGGTTAATCATTTCACCCCTTTTAATCATTTTTGCAACTTTTGGTTAACCATTTCCCCCAGCTTCTGGTTAACCATTTCCCCTTTGGGACTTGGTCTCTGAGCATTCTTTTGGGATTCTGGTTAATCATTTGCCACTTTTTTAAAAATGTTGCCACTTTTGTTTAATGCTTTCTGGTCAACCTTTCCCTCTTTCAGACTTCACCGCGGCACATTGCTTCAGCCTCCTGGTTAATCATTTCACCCCTTTTAATCATTTTTGCAACTTTTGGTTAACCATTTCCCCCAGCTTCTGGTTAACCATTTCCCCTTTGGGACTTAGTCTCTGAGCATTCTTTTGGGATTCTGGTTAATCATTTGCCAATTTTTTAAAAATGTTGCCACTTTTGTTTAATGCTTTCTGGTCAACCTTTCCCTCTTTCAGACTTCACCGCGGCACATTGCTTTAGCCTCCTGGTTAATCATTTCACCCCTTTTAATCATTTTTGCAACTTTTGGTTAACCATTTCCCCCAGCTTCTGGTTAACCATTTCCCCTTTGGGACTTAGTCTCTGAGCATTCTTTTGGGATTCTGGTTAATCATTTGCCACTTTTTTAAAAATGTTGCCGCTTTTGTTTAATGCTTTCCCTGCTTTGTGGTCAACCTTTTCCCCTTTAGGACTTCACCGCGGCACATTGCTTCAGCCTCCTGGTTAATCATTTCACCCCTTTTAATCATTTTTGCAACTTTTGGTTAACCATTTCCCCCAGCTTCTGGTTAACCATTTCCCCTTTGGGACTTGGTCTCTGAGCATTCTTTTGGGATTCTGGTTAATCATTTGCCACTTTTTAAAAAATGTTGCCGCTTTTGTTTAATGCTTTCCCTGCTTTCTGGTCAACCTTTTCCCCTTTAGGACTTCACCGCAGCACATTGCTTTAGCCTCCTGGTTAATCATTTCACCCCTTTTAATCATTTTTGCAACTTTTGGTTAACCATTTCCCCCAGCTTCTGGTTAACCATTTCCCCTTTGGGACTTAGTCTCTGAGCATTCTTTTGGGATTCTGGTTAACCATTTGCCAATTTTTTTAAAATGTTGCCACTTTTGTTTAATGCTTTCTGGTCAACCTTTCCCTCTTTCAGACTTCACCGCCGCACATAATTTTCGACTTCTGGTTGATCATTTCACCCCTTTTAATCATTTTTGCAACTTTTGGTTAACCATTTCCCCCAGCTTCTGGTTAACCATTTCCCCTTTGGGACTTAGTCCCTGAGCATTCTTTTGGGATTCTGGTTAATCATTTGCCACTTTTTTAAAAATTTTGCCGCTTTTGTTTAATCGTTTCCCTGCTATGTGGTCAACCTTTTCCCCTTTCAGACTTCATCGCCGCGCATTGTTGTCGACTTCTGGTTAATCATTTTTCCCCTTTAAATCTTTTTTTGCCACTTTTGGTTAACCATTTCACCCAGCTTCTGGTTAACCATTTGCCCCATTTTACTGAATTTTTCCGCTTTGGTTTAATCATTTCCCTGCTTTCTTGTCAACCTTTTCCCCTTTTGGACTTCGCCGCCGCACTTTGCTTTTGCCTTCTGGTTAAACATTTCTCCCCTTTTAATCCTTTTTCCCACTTTTGGTTCACCAGTTCACCCAGCTTCTGGTTCACCATTTCCCCTTTGGGACTTAAGTCTCTGAGCATTCTTTTGGGATTCTGGTTAACCATTTGCCACTTTTTAAAAAATGTTGCTGCTTTTGTTTAATGCTTTCCCTGCTTTCTGGTCAACCTTTTCCTCTTTCCGACTTCATCGCCGCACCTTGTTTACGACATCCGGTTAAACATTTCTCCCCTTTCAATCCTTTTTGCCACTTTTGGTTAAGCAGTTCAACCAGCTTCTGGTTAACCATTTGCCCCTTCTTACTGAATTTTTCTGCTTTTGTTTAATCATTTCCCTGCTTTATGGTCAACCTTTTCCCCTTTAGGACTTCGCCGCCGCACTTTGCTTTCGCCTTCTGGTTAATCATTTCACAACATTTTAATCCTTTTTCCCACTTTTGGTTAAACAGTTCACCCAGCTTCTGGTTAACCATTTGCCCCTTTGGGACTTAAGTCTCTGAGCATTATTTTGGGATTCTGGTTAACCATTTGCCACTTTTTAAAAAATGTTGCCGCTTTTGTTTAATCGTTTCCCTGCTTTCTGGTCAACCTTTTCTCCTTTAGGACTTCGCCGCCGCACTTTGCTTTCGCCTTCTGGTTAATCATTTCACCCCTTTTAATCCTTTTTCCCAC
Organism: Heptranchias perlo; assembly: GCF_035084215.1. NCBI lineage: Eukaryota > Metazoa > Chordata > Chondrichthyes > Hexanchiformes > Hexanchidae > Heptranchias > Heptranchias perlo. The sequence goes on along the minus strand of NW_027139810.1, from coordinate 59,660 downwards.
TTTTGGTTAAACAGTTCACCCAGCTTCTGGTTAACCATTTGCCCCTTTGGGACTTAAGTCTCTGAGCATTCTTTTGGGATTCTGGTTCACCATTTGTCCCTTTTTAAAAGATATTGCTGCTTCTGTTTAATCCTTTCCCTGCTTTGCGGTCAACCTTTTCCTCTTTCAGACTTCATCGCCGCGCATTGTTTTCGACATCTGGTTCAACATTTCTCCCCTTTTAATCCTCTTTCCCACTTTTGGTTAAGCAGTTCACCCAACTTCTGGTTAACCATTTGCCCCTTTTTACTGAATTTTTCTGCTTTGGTTTAATCATTTCCCTGCTTTATGGTCAACCTTTTCCCCTTTAGGACTTTGACGCGGCACATTGCTTTCGCCTTCTGGTTAATCATTTCACCCCTTTTAATCCTTTTTCCCACTTTTGGTTAAACAGTTCACCCAGCTACTGGTTAACCATTTCCCCTTTGGCACTTAAGTCTCTGAGCATTCTTTTGGGATTCTGGTAAACCATTTGTCCCTTTTTAAAAAATGCTGCTGCTTTTGTTTAATGCTTGCCCTGCTTTGCGGTCGATCATTTCACCCCTTTTAATCCATTTTTGCCACTTTGGGTTAAACAGTTCACACAACTTCTGGTTCACCATTTCACATTTCGGAACTTTTATTCCCACCATTACTTTGGGCTTCTGGTTCATCATTTCACGCTGTTTTACAAATCTTTGCCGCTTCACTTTTAATCCACAAACCGTGGCTCGCTTTCGGGTGGGGGGGGGGTAGCGGGTTTGGGCCGGGCACTCGACATCCCGGTGTGCGACCGGGTTCGTTCTGGTACCGCTCGGTGCCCCTCGTCCTGCTCTTGCCGCGGAAGCAAACCAGACGACCGTCGGTCTCACGCCCGAGGGGAGAGGAGGCGGAAAGCGGTTTGCAGCCTTTCGCTGTACCTCCGGCGGGCAGCGCCGCACCTCCGAGTGCTCGGTACCGTTCGCTGCGCCTCGTCCGGCCGCACGCAGCGAGCCAAACCCGGAGGAAATCGGCCTGTGCCTTCTCGAGATATGGGCCTCCGGGTGGGACGGACAAACCGGGGCCCCGAGCTCGCTTTCGGCGGCCCGGCACTCGACTTCCCGGTGTCCGAACGTGATCCTTCCGGTACCCTTCGGTGCCCCTTGCCCGACTCCAGCTCCCGTGCTGAAGCGGAGTCGGTCGGCCTGACGGCCGCCGAGTTAGCCAGCGGAAAGCGGTGCGCAGCCTTTCGCTTGCAGCTCCGGCGGGCAGCGCCGCACCTCCGGCTGCTCAGTGCCGTCCGCTGCTCCCCTTCCGGCTGCACGCAGCGAACCATACCCGGAGGAAATCGGCCTCGGCCTTCCGGAGATATGGGCCTGCGAGTGGGACCAATAAATCGGTGCACATTTCCGGCTCGGTTTCCGGCCTCGGCACTATCAGTTCACGCCGTCCGACCGACGTCGTTCTGGCACGGTTCCGTTGCTCCTTGATCCGGTCCAGCCACGGTAATCAGCCGAAGATGGTGGGGGGGGGACACATTGCCCGCCGAGTTAGCCGGAGGAAATCGGCCTCGGACTTCCTCAGATATCAGCCTCCGGGTGGGACAGACAAACCGGGGACCCGAGCACGCTTTCGGCGGCCCGCTGGTCGACTTCCCGGTGTGCGACCGGGTTCGTTCCGGTACCGTTCGCTGCCCCTCGTCCTGCTCTAGCCGCGGAGACAAACCCGACGACCGTCGGTCTCACGCCCGCGGAGGGAGGTGGCGGAAAGTGGTTTGCAGCCTTTCGCTGTACCTCCGGCGGGCAGCGCCCGACCTCCGAGTGCTCGGTACCGTCCGCTGCGCCTGGTCCTGCCGCACACAACGAGCCATACCCGGTGGAAATCGGCCTGTGCCTTCCAGAGATATGGGCCTCCGGGTGGGACGGACAAACCGGGGCCCCGTGCTCGCTTTCGGCGGCCCGCTAGTCGACTTCCCGGTGTGCGACCGGGTTCCTTCCGGTACCGTTCGCTGCCCCTCGTCCTGCTCTAGCCGCGGAAACAAACCCGACGACCGTCGGTCTCACGCCCGCGGAGGGAGGCGGCGGAAAGTGGTTTGCAGCCTTTCGCTGTACCTCCGGCGGGCAGCGCCCGACCTCCGAGTGCTCGGTACCGTCCGCTGCGCCTGGTCCGGCCGCACGCAACGAGCCATACCCGGAGGAAATCGGCCTGTGCCTTCCGGAGATATGGGCCTCCGGGTGGGACGGACAAACCGGGGCCCCGAGCGGTGGCACCCTGCTCGCTTTCGGCGGCCCGGCACTCGACTTCCCGGTGTGCGAACGTCATCGTTCCGGTACCCTTCGGTGCCCCTTGCCCCACTCTAGCTCCGGTGCTAAAGCGGAGTCGGTCGGTCTCACGGACGCCGAGTTAGCAGGCGGAAAGGGGTGCGCAGCCTTTCGCTGTCACTCCGGCGGGCAGCACCGCACCTCCGAGTGCTCGGTACCGAACGCTGCGCCTCCTCCTGCCGCACGCAACGAGCCATACCCGGAGGAAATCGGCCTCGGCGTTCCGGAGTTATCCGCCTCCGAGTGGGCCTGACCAAGCGGGGTGAACTGGAAATCATTAACCAACGTACTTCCATGTTTTCACCCGCAGAGGGCAGCACTCTCTTCTCCGTTTTAAACTGGGCCGACCCGGCTCCGTTTCGAGACCCGGCACTCGACTTCCCGGTGTGCGACCGGGTTCGTTCCGGTACCGTTCGCTGCCCCTCGTCCTGCTCTAGCCGCGGAACTAAACCCGACGACCGTCGGTCTCACGCCCGCGGAGGGAGGCGGCGGAAAGTGGTTTGCAGCCTTTCGCTGTACCTCCGGCGGGCAGCGCCCGACCTCCGAGTGCTCGGTACCGTCCGCTGCGCCTGGTCCGGCCGCACACAACGAGCCATACCCGGAGGAAATCGGCCTGTGCCTTCCGGAGATATGGGCCTCCGGGTGGGACGGACAAACCGGGGCCCCGAGCGGTGGCACCCTGCTCGCTTTCGGCGGCCCGGCACTCGACTTCCCGGTGTGCGAACGTCATCGTTCCGGTACCCTTCGGTGCCCCTTGCCCCACTCTAGCTCCGGTGCTAAAGCGGAGTCGGTCGGTCTCACGGACGCCGAGTTAGCAGGCGGAAAGGGGTGCGCAGCCTTTCGCTGTCACTCCGGCGGGCAGCACCGCACCTCCGAGTGCTCGGTACCGAACGCTGCGCCTCCTCCTGCCGCACGCAACGAGCCATACCCGGAGGAAATCGGCCTCGGCGTTCCGGAGTTATCCGCCTCCGAGTGGGCCTGACCAAGCGGGGTGAACTGGAAATCATTAACCAACGTACTTCCATGTTTTCACCCGCAGAGGGCAGCACTCTCTTCTCCGTTTTAAACTGGGCCGACCCGGCTCCGTTTCGAGACCCGGCACTCGACTTCCCGGTGTGCGACCGGGTTCGTTCCGGTACCGTTCGCTGCCCCTCGTCCTGCTCTAGCCGCGGAACTAAACCCGACGACCGTCGGTCTCACGCCCGCGGAGGGAGGCGGCGGAAAGTGGTTTGCAGCCTTTCGCTGTACCTCCGGCGGGCAGCGCCCGACCTCCGAGTGCTCGGTACCGTCCGCTGCGCCTGGTCCGGCCGCACACAACGAGCCATACCCGGTGGAAATCGGCCTGTGCCTTCCGGAGATATGGGCCTCCGGGTGGGACGGACAAACCGGGGCCCCGAGCTCGCTTTCGGCGGCCCGCTAGTCGACTTCCCGGTGTGCGAACGTCATCCTTCCGGTACTCAACCGTGCCCCTTGCCCCACTCTAGCTCCGGCGGTAAAGCGGAGTCGGTCGGTCTCACGGACGCCGAGTTAGCAGGCGGAAAGCGGTGCGCAGCCTTTCGCTGTCACTCCGGCGGGCAGCATCGCACCTCCCAGTGCTCGGTACCGTCCGCTGCGCCTGGTCCGGCCGCACACAACGAGCCATACCCGGAGGAAATCGGCCTGTGCCTTCCGGAGATATGGGCCTCCGGGTGGGACGGACAAACCGGGGCCCCGAGCGGTGGCACCCTGCTCGCTTTCAGCGGCCCGTCACTCGACTTCCCGGTATGCGAACGTGATCGTTCCGGTACCCTTCGGTGCCCCTTGCCCCACTCTAGCTCCGGTGCTAAAGCGGAGTCGGTCGGTCTCACGGACGCCGAGTTACCAGGCGGAAAGCGGTGCGCAGCCTTTCGCTGTCACTCCGGCGGGCAGCACCGCATCTCCGAGTGCTCGGTACCGTACGCTGCGCCGCCTCCTGCCGCACGCAACGAGCCATACCCGGAGGAAATCGGCCTCGGCGTTCCGGAGTTATCCGCCTCCGAGTGGGCCTGACCAAGCGGGGTGAACTGGAAATCATTAACCAACGTACTTCCAGGTTTTCACCCGCAGAGGGCAGCACTCTATTCTCCGTTTTAAATTGGGCCGACCCGGCTCCGTTTCGAGACCCGGCACTCGACTTCCCGTGTGTGCGAACGTGATCGTTCCGGTACCCAACCGTGCCCCTTGCCCCACTCTAGCTCCGGCGGTAAAGCGAAGTCGGTCGGTCTCACGGACGCCGAGTTAGCAGGCGGAAAGCGGTGCGCAGCCTTTCGCTGTCACTCCGGCGGGCAGCATCGCACCTCCCAGTGCTCGGTACCGTACGCTGC
>NW_027139810.1:35000-42500 GCF_035084215.1 Heptranchias perlo | reverse complement strand
CATTTATAATTAATTTTAAAAATCTGGTTACTCAGTTCTGGTTTACCAGTTCCCTCTTCGGACTTAGTTTTTGGTTAATCATTTCCGGTTCACCAGTTCCCGTTTTGGACTTAGTCTCTGCGGGCCGTTTCTCATCTTTTGGTTCATCAGTTCCCCTCTTTTAATAATTTTTTGGCTGCTTTCGTTTGATCATTTCCCTGCCTTCTGGGTAACTTTTCCACCTTAGGACTTCATCGCCGCACATTGTTTTCGACTTCTGGTTGATCATTTCACCCCTTTTAATCATTTTTGTAACTTTTGGTTAACCATTTCACCCAGCTTCTGGTTAACCATTTCCCCTTTGGGACTTAGTCTGTGAGCATTCTTTTGGGATTCTGGTTAACCATTTGCCAATTTTTAAAAAATGTTGCCACTTTTGTTTAATGCTTTCTGGTCAACCTTTCCCTCTTTCAGACTTCACCGCGGCACATTGCTTCAGCCTCCTGGTTAATCATTTCACCCCTTTTAATCATTTTTGCAACTTTTGGTTAACCATTTCCCCCAGCTTCTGGTTAACCATTTCCCCTTTGGGACTTGGTCTCTGAGCATTCTTTTGGGATTCTGGTTAATCATTTGCCAATTTTTAAAAAATGTTGCCACTTTTGTTTAATGCTTTCTGGTCAACCTTTCCCTCTTTCAGACTTCACCGCGGCACATTGCTTCAGCCTCCTGGTTAATCATTTCACCCCTTTTAATCATTTTTGCAACTTTTGGTTAACCATTTCCCCCAGCTTCTGGTTAACCATTTCCCCTTTGGGACTTGGTCTCTGAGCATTCTTTTGGGATTCTGGTTAATCATTTGCCACTTTTTTAAAAATGTTGCCACTTTTGTTTAATGCTTTCTGGTCAACCTTTCCCTCTTTCAGACTTCACCGCGGCACATTGCTTCAGCCTCCTGGTTAATCATTTCACCCCTTTTAATCATTTTTGCAACTTTTGGTTAACCATTTCCCCCAGCTTCTGGTTAACCATTTCCCCTTTGGGACTTAGTCTCTGAGCATTCTTTTGGGATTCTGGTTAATCATTTGCCAATTTTTTAAAAATGTTGCCACTTTTGTTTAATGCTTTCTGGTCAACCTTTCCCTCTTTCAGACTTCACCGCGGCACATTGCTTTAGCCTCCTGGTTAATCATTTCACCCCTTTTAATCATTTTTGCAACTTTTGGTTAACCATTTCCCCCAGCTTCTGGTTAACCATTTCCCCTTTGGGACTTAGTCTCTGAGCATTCTTTTGGGATTCTGGTTAATCATTTGCCACTTTTTTAAAAATGTTGCCGCTTTTGTTTAATGCTTTCCCTGCTTTGTGGTCAACCTTTTCCCCTTTAGGACTTCACCGCGGCACATTGCTTCAGCCTCCTGGTTAATCATTTCACCCCTTTTAATCATTTTTGCAACTTTTGGTTAACCATTTCCCCCAGCTTCTGGTTAACCATTTCCCCTTTGGGACTTGGTCTCTGAGCATTCTTTTGGGATTCTGGTTAATCATTTGCCACTTTTTAAAAAATGTTGCCGCTTTTGTTTAATGCTTTCCCTGCTTTCTGGTCAACCTTTTCCCCTTTAGGACTTCACCGCAGCACATTGCTTTAGCCTCCTGGTTAATCATTTCACCCCTTTTAATCATTTTTGCAACTTTTGGTTAACCATTTCCCCCAGCTTCTGGTTAACCATTTCCCCTTTGGGACTTAGTCTCTGAGCATTCTTTTGGGATTCTGGTTAACCATTTGCCAATTTTTTTAAAATGTTGCCACTTTTGTTTAATGCTTTCTGGTCAACCTTTCCCTCTTTCAGACTTCACCGCCGCACATAATTTTCGACTTCTGGTTGATCATTTCACCCCTTTTAATCATTTTTGCAACTTTTGGTTAACCATTTCCCCCAGCTTCTGGTTAACCATTTCCCCTTTGGGACTTAGTCCCTGAGCATTCTTTTGGGATTCTGGTTAATCATTTGCCACTTTTTTAAAAATTTTGCCGCTTTTGTTTAATCGTTTCCCTGCTATGTGGTCAACCTTTTCCCCTTTCAGACTTCATCGCCGCGCATTGTTGTCGACTTCTGGTTAATCATTTTTCCCCTTTAAATCTTTTTTTGCCACTTTTGGTTAACCATTTCACCCAGCTTCTGGTTAACCATTTGCCCCATTTTACTGAATTTTTCCGCTTTGGTTTAATCATTTCCCTGCTTTCTTGTCAACCTTTTCCCCTTTTGGACTTCGCCGCCGCACTTTGCTTTTGCCTTCTGGTTAAACATTTCTCCCCTTTTAATCCTTTTTCCCACTTTTGGTTCACCAGTTCACCCAGCTTCTGGTTCACCATTTCCCCTTTGGGACTTAAGTCTCTGAGCATTCTTTTGGGATTCTGGTTAACCATTTGCCACTTTTTAAAAAATGTTGCTGCTTTTGTTTAATGCTTTCCCTGCTTTCTGGTCAACCTTTTCCTCTTTCCGACTTCATCGCCGCACCTTGTTTACGACATCCGGTTAAACATTTCTCCCCTTTCAATCCTTTTTGCCACTTTTGGTTAAGCAGTTCAACCAGCTTCTGGTTAACCATTTGCCCCTTCTTACTGAATTTTTCTGCTTTTGTTTAATCATTTCCCTGCTTTATGGTCAACCTTTTCCCCTTTAGGACTTCGCCGCCGCACTTTGCTTTCGCCTTCTGGTTAATCATTTCACAACATTTTAATCCTTTTTCCCACTTTTGGTTAAACAGTTCACCCAGCTTCTGGTTAACCATTTGCCCCTTTGGGACTTAAGTCTCTGAGCATTATTTTGGGATTCTGGTTAACCATTTGCCACTTTTTAAAAAATGTTGCCGCTTTTGTTTAATCGTTTCCCTGCTTTCTGGTCAACCTTTTCTCCTTTAGGACTTCGCCGCCGCACTTTGCTTTCGCCTTCTGGTTAATCATTTCACCCCTTTTAATCCTTTTTCCCACTTTTGGTTAAACAGTTCACCCAGCTTCTGGTTAACCATTTGCCCCTTTGGGACTTAAGTCTCTGAGCATTCTTTTGGGATTCTGGTTCACCATTTGTCCCTTTTTAAAAGATATTGCTGCTTCTGTTTAATCCTTTCCCTGCTTTGCGGTCAACCTTTTCCTCTTTCAGACTTCATCGCCGCGCATTGTTTTCGACATCTGGTTCAACATTTCTCCCCTTTTAATCCTCTTTCCCACTTTTGGTTAAGCAGTTCACCCAACTTCTGGTTAACCATTTGCCCCTTTTTACTGAATTTTTCTGCTTTGGTTTAATCATTTCCCTGCTTTATGGTCAACCTTTTCCCCTTTAGGACTTTGACGCGGCACATTGCTTTCGCCTTCTGGTTAATCATTTCACCCCTTTTAATCCTTTTTCCCACTTTTGGTTAAACAGTTCACCCAGCTACTGGTTAACCATTTCCCCTTTGGCACTTAAGTCTCTGAGCATTCTTTTGGGATTCTGGTAAACCATTTGTCCCTTTTTAAAAAATGCTGCTGCTTTTGTTTAATGCTTGCCCTGCTTTGCGGTCGATCATTTCACCCCTTTTAATCCATTTTTGCCACTTTGGGTTAAACAGTTCACACAACTTCTGGTTCACCATTTCACATTTCGGAACTTTTATTCCCACCATTACTTTGGGCTTCTGGTTCATCATTTCACGCTGTTTTACAAATCTTTGCCGCTTCACTTTTAATCCACAAACCGTGGCTCGCTTTCGGGTGGGGGGGGGGTAGCGGGTTTGGGCCGGGCACTCGACATCCCGGTGTGCGACCGGGTTCGTTCTGGTACCGCTCGGTGCCCCTCGTCCTGCTCTTGCCGCGGAAGCAAACCAGACGACCGTCGGTCTCACGCCCGAGGGGAGAGGAGGCGGAAAGCGGTTTGCAGCCTTTCGCTGTACCTCCGGCGGGCAGCGCCGCACCTCCGAGTGCTCGGTACCGTTCGCTGCGCCTCGTCCGGCCGCACGCAGCGAGCCAAACCCGGAGGAAATCGGCCTGTGCCTTCTCGAGATATGGGCCTCCGGGTGGGACGGACAAACCGGGGCCCCGAGCTCGCTTTCGGCGGCCCGGCACTCGACTTCCCGGTGTCCGAACGTGATCCTTCCGGTACCCTTCGGTGCCCCTTGCCCGACTCCAGCTCCCGTGCTGAAGCGGAGTCGGTCGGCCTGACGGCCGCCGAGTTAGCCAGCGGAAAGCGGTGCGCAGCCTTTCGCTTGCAGCTCCGGCGGGCAGCGCCGCACCTCCGGCTGCTCAGTGCCGTCCGCTGCTCCCCTTCCGGCTGCACGCAGCGAACCATACCCGGAGGAAATCGGCCTCGGCCTTCCGGAGATATGGGCCTGCGAGTGGGACCAATAAATCGGTGCACATTTCCGGCTCGGTTTCCGGCCTCGGCACTATCAGTTCACGCCGTCCGACCGACGTCGTTCTGGCACGGTTCCGTTGCTCCTTGATCCGGTCCAGCCACGGTAATCAGCCGAAGATGGTGGGGGGGGGACACATTGCCCGCCGAGTTAGCCGGAGGAAATCGGCCTCGGACTTCCTCAGATATCAGCCTCCGGGTGGGACAGACAAACCGGGGACCCGAGCACGCTTTCGGCGGCCCGCTGGTCGACTTCCCGGTGTGCGACCGGGTTCGTTCCGGTACCGTTCGCTGCCCCTCGTCCTGCTCTAGCCGCGGAGACAAACCCGACGACCGTCGGTCTCACGCCCGCGGAGGGAGGTGGCGGAAAGTGGTTTGCAGCCTTTCGCTGTACCTCCGGCGGGCAGCGCCCGACCTCCGAGTGCTCGGTACCGTCCGCTGCGCCTGGTCCTGCCGCACACAACGAGCCATACCCGGTGGAAATCGGCCTGTGCCTTCCAGAGATATGGGCCTCCGGGTGGGACGGACAAACCGGGGCCCCGTGCTCGCTTTCGGCGGCCCGCTAGTCGACTTCCCGGTGTGCGACCGGGTTCCTTCCGGTACCGTTCGCTGCCCCTCGTCCTGCTCTAGCCGCGGAAACAAACCCGACGACCGTCGGTCTCACGCCCGCGGAGGGAGGCGGCGGAAAGTGGTTTGCAGCCTTTCGCTGTACCTCCGGCGGGCAGCGCCCGACCTCCGAGTGCTCGGTACCGTCCGCTGCGCCTGGTCCGGCCGCACGCAACGAGCCATACCCGGAGGAAATCGGCCTGTGCCTTCCGGAGATATGGGCCTCCGGGTGGGACGGACAAACCGGGGCCCCGAGCGGTGGCACCCTGCTCGCTTTCGGCGGCCCGGCACTCGACTTCCCGGTGTGCGAACGTCATCGTTCCGGTACCCTTCGGTGCCCCTTGCCCCACTCTAGCTCCGGTGCTAAAGCGGAGTCGGTCGGTCTCACGGACGCCGAGTTAGCAGGCGGAAAGGGGTGCGCAGCCTTTCGCTGTCACTCCGGCGGGCAGCACCGCACCTCCGAGTGCTCGGTACCGAACGCTGCGCCTCCTCCTGCCGCACGCAACGAGCCATACCCGGAGGAAATCGGCCTCGGCGTTCCGGAGTTATCCGCCTCCGAGTGGGCCTGACCAAGCGGGGTGAACTGGAAATCATTAACCAACGTACTTCCATGTTTTCACCCGCAGAGGGCAGCACTCTCTTCTCCGTTTTAAACTGGGCCGACCCGGCTCCGTTTCGAGACCCGGCACTCGACTTCCCGGTGTGCGACCGGGTTCGTTCCGGTACCGTTCGCTGCCCCTCGTCCTGCTCTAGCCGCGGAACTAAACCCGACGACCGTCGGTCTCACGCCCGCGGAGGGAGGCGGCGGAAAGTGGTTTGCAGCCTTTCGGTGTACCTCCGGCGGGCAGCGCCCGACCTCCGAGTGCTCGGTACCGTCCGCTGCGCCTGGTCCGGCCGCACACAACGAGCCATACCCGGAGGAAATCGGCCTGTGCCTTCCGGAGATATGGGCCTCCGGGTGGGACGGACAAACCGGGGCCCCGAGCGGTGGCACCCTGCTCGCTTTCGGCGGCCCGGCACTCGACTTCCCGGTGTGCGAACGTCATCGTTCCGGTACCCTTCGGTGCCCCTTGCCCCACTCTAGCTCCGGTGCTAAAGCGGAGTCGGTCGGTCTCACGGACGCCGAGTTAGCAGGCGGAAAGGGGTGCGCAGCCTTTCGCTGTCACTCCGGCGGGCAGCACCGCACCTCCGAGTGCTCGGTACCGAACGCTGCGCCTCCTCCTGCCGCACGCAACGAGCCATACCCGGAGGAAATCGGCCTCGGCGTTCCGGAGTTATCCGCCTCCGAGTGGGCCTGACCAAGCGGGGTGAACTGGAAATCATTAACCAACGTACTTCCATGTTTTCACCCGCAGAGGGCAGCACTCTCTTCTCCGTTTTAAACTGGGCCGACCCGGCTCCGTTTCGAGACCCGGCACTCGACTTCCCGGTGTGCGACCGGGTTCGTTCCGGTACCGTTCGCTGCCCCTCGTCCTGCTCTAGCCGCGGAACTAAACCCGACGACCGTCGGTCTCACGCCCGCGGAGGGAGGCGGCGGAAAGTGGTTTGCAGCCTTTCGCTGTACCTCCGGCGGGCAGCGCCCGACCTCCGAGTGCTCGGTACCGTCCGCTGCGCCTGGTCCGGCCGCACACAACGAGCCATACCCGGTGGAAATCGGCCTGTGCCTTCCGGAGATATGGGCCTCCGGGTGGGACGGACAAACCGGGGCCCCGAGCTCGCTTTCGGCGGCCCGCTAGTCGACTTCCCGGTGTGCGAACGTCATCCTTCCGGTACTCAACCGTGCCCCTTGCCCCACTCTAGCTCCGGCGGTAAAGCGGAGTCGGTCGGTCTCACGGACGCCGAGTTAGCAGGCGGAAAGCGGTGCGCAGCCTTTCGCTGTCACTCCGGCGGGCAGCATCGCACCTCCCAGTGCTCGGTACCGTCCGCTGCGCCTGGTCCGGCCGCACACAACGAGCCATACCCGGAGGAAATCGGCCTGTGCCTTCCGGAGATATGGGCCTCCGGGTGGGACGGACAAACCGGGGCCCCGAGCGGTGGCACCCTGCTCGCTTTCAGCGGCCCGTCACTCGACTTCCCGGTATGCGAACGTGATCGTTCCGGTACCCTTCGGTGCCCCTTGCCCCACTCTAGCTCCGGTGCTAAAGCGGAGTCGGTCGGTCTCACGGACGCCGAGTTACCAGGCGGAAAGCGGTGCGCAGCCTTTCGCTGTCACTCCGGCGGGCAGCACCGCATCTCCGAGTGCTCGGTACCGTACGCTGCGCCGCCTCCTGCCGCACGCAACGAGCCATACCCGGAGGAAATCGGCCTCGGCGTTCCGGAGTTATCCGCCTCCGAGTGGGCCTGACCAAGCGGGGTGAACTGGAAATCATTAACCAACGTACTTCCAGGTTTTCACCCGCAGAGGGCAGCACTCTATTCTCCGTTTTAAATTGGGCCGACCCGGCTCCGTTTCGAGACCCGGCACTCGACTTCCCGGTGTGCGAACGTGATCGTTCCGGTACCCAACCGTGCCCCTTGCCCCACTCTAGC
>NW_027139810.1:15000-22500 GCF_035084215.1 Heptranchias perlo | reverse complement strand
CATTTTGGTCAGATTTGCCTCCAAAATTTTCAGATTGAGTTGACGAATGCCCCCTACGGGGTAACCTCTTGCCCTTTCGGACCTGGTCCCTGTGACTTAATTTCCGCCTTTTGCTCAATCGTTTCCCCATTTATAATTAATTTTAAAAATCTGGTTACTCAGTTCTGGTTTACCAGTTCCCTCTTCGGACTTAGTTTTTGGTTAATCATTTCCGGTTCACCAGTTCCCGTTTTGGACTTAGTCTCTGCGGGCCGTTTCTCATCTTTTGGTTCATCAGTTCCCCTCTTTTAATAATTTTTTGGCTGCTTTCGTTTGATCATTTCCCTGCCTTCTGGGTAACTTTTCCACCTTAGGACTTCATCGCCGCACATTGTTTTCGACTTCTGGTTGATCATTTCACCCCTTTTAATCATTTTTGTAACTTTTGGTTAACCATTTCACCCAGCTTCTGGTTAACCATTTCCCCTTTGGGACTTAGTCTGTGAGCATTCTTTTGGGATTCTGGTTAACCATTTGCCAATTTTTAAAAAATGTTGCCACTTTTGTTTAATGCTTTCTGGTCAACCTTTCCCTCTTTCAGACTTCACCGCGGCACATTGCTTCAGCCTCCTGGTTAATCATTTCACCCCTTTTAATCATTTTTGCAACTTTTGGTTAACCATTTCCCCCAGCTTCTGGTTAACCATTTCCCCTTTGGGACTTGGTCTCTGAGCATTCTTTTGGGATTCTGGTTAATCATTTGCCAATTTTTAAAAAATGTTGCCACTTTTGTTTAATGCTTTCTGGTCAACCTTTCCCTCTTTCAGACTTCACCGCGGCACATTGCTTCAGCCTCCTGGTTAATCATTTCACCCCTTTTAATCATTTTTGCAACTTTTGGTTAACCATTTCCCCCAGCTTCTGGTTAACCATTTCCCCTTTGGGACTTGGTCTCTGAGCATTCTTTTGGGATTCTGGTTAATCATTTGCCACTTTTTTAAAAATGTTGCCACTTTTGTTTAATGCTTTCTGGTCAACCTTTCCCTCTTTCAGACTTCACCGCGGCACATTGCTTCAGCCTCCTGGTTAATCATTTCACCCCTTTTAATCATTTTTGCAACTTTTGGTTAACCATTTCCCCCAGCTTCTGGTTAACCATTTCCCCTTTGGGACTTAGTCTCTGAGCATTCTTTTGGGATTCTGGTTAATCATTTGCCAATTTTTTAAAAATGTTGCCACTTTTGTTTAATGCTTTCTGGTCAACCTTTCCCTCTTTCAGACTTCACCGCGGCACATTGCTTTAGCCTCCTGGTTAATCATTTCACCCCTTTTAATCATTTTTGCAACTTTTGGTTAACCATTTCCCCCAGCTTCTGGTTAACCATTTCCCCTTTGGGACTTAGTCTCTGAGCATTCTTTTGGGATTCTGGTTAATCATTTGCCACTTTTTTAAAAATGTTGCCGCTTTTGTTTAATGCTTTCCCTGCTTTGTGGTCAACCTTTTCCCCTTTAGGACTTCACCGCGGCACATTGCTTCAGCCTCCTGGTTAATCATTTCACCCCTTTTAATCATTTTTGCAACTTTTGGTTAACCATTTCCCCCAGCTTCTGGTTAACCATTTCCCCTTTGGGACTTGGTCTCTGAGCATTCTTTTGGGATTCTGGTTAATCATTTGCCACTTTTTAAAAAATGTTGCCGCTTTTGTTTAATGCTTTCCCTGCTTTCTGGTCAACCTTTTCCCCTTTAGGACTTCACCGCAGCACATTGCTTTAGCCTCCTGGTTAATCATTTCACCCCTTTTAATCATTTTTGCAACTTTTGGTTAACCATTTCCCCCAGCTTCTGGTTAACCATTTCCCCTTTGGGACTTAGTCTCTGAGCATTCTTTTGGGATTCTGGTTAACCATTTGCCAATTTTTTTAAAATGTTGCCACTTTTGTTTAATGCTTTCTGGTCAACCTTTCCCTCTTTCAGACTTCACCGCCGCACATAATTTTCGACTTCTGGTTGATCATTTCACCCCTTTTAATCATTTTTGCAACTTTTGGTTAACCATTTCCCCCAGCTTCTGGTTAACCATTTCCCCTTTGGGACTTAGTCCCTGAGCATTCTTTTGGGATTCTGGTTAATCATTTGCCACTTTTTTAAAAATTTTGCCGCTTTTGTTTAATCGTTTCCCTGCTATGTGGTCAACCTTTTCCCCTTTCAGACTTCATCGCCGCGCATTGTTGTCGACTTCTGGTTAATCATTTTTCCCCTTTAAATCTTTTTTTGCCACTTTTGGTTAACCATTTCACCCAGCTTCTGGTTAACCATTTGCCCCATTTTACTGAATTTTTCCGCTTTGGTTTAATCATTTCCCTGCTTTCTTGTCAACCTTTTCCCCTTTTGGACTTCGCCGCCGCACTTTGCTTTTGCCTTCTGGTTAAACATTTCTCCCCTTTTAATCCTTTTTCCCACTTTTGGTTCACCAGTTCACCCAGCTTCTGGTTCACCATTTCCCCTTTGGGACTTAAGTCTCTGAGCATTCTTTTGGGATTCTGGTTAACCATTTGCCACTTTTTAAAAAATGTTGCTGCTTTTGTTTAATGCTTTCCCTGCTTTCTGGTCAACCTTTTCCTCTTTCCGACTTCATCGCCGCACCTTGTTTACGACATCCGGTTAAACATTTCTCCCCTTTCAATCCTTTTTGCCACTTTTGGTTAAGCAGTTCAACCAGCTTCTGGTTAACCATTTGCCCCTTCTTACTGAATTTTTCTGCTTTTGTTTAATCATTTCCCTGCTTTATGGTCAACCTTTTCCCCTTTAGGACTTCGCCGCCGCACTTTGCTTTCGCCTTCTGGTTAATCATTTCACAACATTTTAATCCTTTTTCCCACTTTTGGTTAAACAGTTCACCCAGCTTCTGGTTAACCATTTGCCCCTTTGGGACTTAAGTCTCTGAGCATTATTTTGGGATTCTGGTTAACCATTTGCCACTTTTTAAAAAATGTTGCCGCTTTTGTTTAATCGTTTCCCTGCTTTCTGGTCAACCTTTTCTCCTTTAGGACTTCGCCGCCGCACTTTGCTTTCGCCTTCTGGTTAATCATTTCACCCCTTTTAATCCTTTTTCCCACTTTTGGTTAAACAGTTCACCCAGCTTCTGGTTAACCATTTGCCCCTTTGGGACTTAAGTCTCTGAGCATTCTTTTGGGATTCTGGTTCACCATTTGTCCCTTTTTAAAAGATATTGCTGCTTCTGTTTAATCCTTTCCCTGCTTTGCGGTCAACCTTTTCCTCTTTCAGACTTCATCGCCGCGCATTGTTTTCGACATCTGGTTCAACATTTCTCCCCTTTTAATCCTCTTTCCCACTTTTGGTTAAGCAGTTCACCCAACTTCTGGTTAACCATTTGCCCCTTTTTACTGAATTTTTCTGCTTTGGTTTAATCATTTCCCTGCTTTATGGTCAACCTTTTCCCCTTTAGGACTTTGACGCGGCACATTGCTTTCGCCTTCTGGTTAATCATTTCACCCCTTTTAATCCTTTTTCCCACTTTTGGTTAAACAGTTCACCCAGCTACTGGTTAACCATTTCCCCTTTGGCACTTAAGTCTCTGAGCATTCTTTTGGGATTCTGGTAAACCATTTGTCCCTTTTTAAAAAATGCTGCTGCTTTTGTTTAATGCTTGCCCTGCTTTGCGGTCGATCATTTCACCCCTTTTAATCCATTTTTGCCACTTTGGGTTAAACAGTTCACACAACTTCTGGTTCACCATTTCACATTTCGGAACTTTTATTCCCACCATTACTTTGGGCTTCTGGTTCATCATTTCACGCTGTTTTACAAATCTTTGCCGCTTCACTTTTAATCCACAAACCGTGGCTCGCTTTCGGGTGGGGGGGGGGTAGCGGGTTTGGGCCGGGCACTCGACATCCCGGTGTGCGACCGGGTTCGTTCTGGTACCGCTCGGTGCCCCTCGTCCTGCTCTTGCCGCGGAAGCAAACCAGACGACCGTCGGTCTCACGCCCGAGGGGAGAGGAGGCGGAAAGCGGTTTGCAGCCTTTCGCTGTACCTCCGGCGGGCAGCGCCGCACCTCCGAGTGCTCGGTACCGTTCGCTGCGCCTCGTCCGGCCGCACGCAGCGAGCCAAACCCGGAGGAAATCGGCCTGTGCCTTCTCGAGATATGGGCCTCCGGGTGGGACGGACAAACCGGGGCCCCGAGCTCGCTTTCGGCGGCCCGGCACTCGACTTCCCGGTGTCCGAACGTGATCCTTCCGGTACCCTTCGGTGCCCCTTGCCCGACTCCAGCTCCCGTGCTGAAGCGGAGTCGGTCGGCCTGACGGCCGCCGAGTTAGCCAGCGGAAAGCGGTGCGCAGCCTTTCGCTTGCAGCTCCGGCGGGCAGCGCCGCACCTCCGGCTGCTCAGTGCCGTCCGCTGCTCCCCTTCCGGCTGCACGCAGCGAACCATACCCGGAGGAAATCGGCCTCGGCCTTCCGGAGATATGGGCCTGCGAGTGGGACCAATAAATCGGTGCACATTTCCGGCTCGGTTTCCGGCCTCGGCACTATCAGTTCACGCCGTCCGACCGACGTCGTTCTGGCACGGTTCCGTTGCTCCTTGATCCGGTCCAGCCACGGTAATCAGCCGAAGATGGTGGGGGGGGGACACATTGCCCGCCGAGTTAGCCGGAGGAAATCGGCCTCGGACTTCCTCAGATATCAGCCTCCGGGTGGGACAGACAAACCGGGGACCCGAGCACGCTTTCGGCGGCCCGCTGGTCGACTTCCCGGTGTGCGACCGGGTTCGTTCCGGTACCGTTCGCTGCCCCTCGTCCTGCTCTAGCCGCGGAGACAAACCCGACGACCGTCGGTCTCACGCCCGCGGAGGGAGGTGGCGGAAAGTGGTTTGCAGCCTTTCGCTGTACCTCCGGCGGGCAGCGCCCGACCTCCGAGTGCTCGGTACCGTCCGCTGCGCCTGGTCCTGCCGCACACAACGAGCCATACCCGGTGGAAATCGGCCTGTGCCTTCCAGAGATATGGGCCTCCGGGTGGGACGGACAAACCGGGGCCCCGTGCTCGCTTTCGGCGGCCCGCTAGTCGACTTCCCGGTGTGCGACCGGGTTCCTTCCGGTACCGTTCGCTGCCCCTCGTCCTGCTCTAGCCGCGGAAACAAACCCGACGACCGTCGGTCTCACGCCCGCGGAGGGAGGCGGCGGAAAGTGGTTTGCAGCCTTTCGCTGTACCTCCGGCGGGCAGCGCCCGACCTCCGAGTGCTCGGTACCGTCCGCTGCGCCTGGTCCGGCCGCACGCAACGAGCCATACCCGGAGGAAATCGGCCTGTGCCTTCCGGAGATATGGGCCTCCGGGTGGGACGGACAAACCGGGGCCCCGAGCGGTGGCACCCTGCTCGCTTTCGGCGGCCCGGCACTCGACTTCCCGGTGTGCGAACGTCATCGTTCCGGTACCCTTCGGTGCCCCTTGCCCCACTCTAGCTCCGGTGCTAAAGCGGAGTCGGTCGGTCTCACGGACGCCGAGTTAGCAGGCGGAAAGGGGTGCGCAGCCTTTCGCTGTCACTCCGGCGGGCAGCACCGCACCTCCGAGTGCTCGGTACCGAACGCTGCGCCTCCTCCTGCCGCACGCAACGAGCCATACCCGGAGGAAATCGGCCTCGGCGTTCCGGAGTTATCCGCCTCCGAGTGGGCCTGACCAAGCGGGGTGAACTGGAAATCATTAACCAACGTACTTCCATGTTTTCACCCGCAGAGGGCAGCACTCTCTTCTCCGTTTTAAACTGGGCCGACCCGGCTCCGTTTCGAGACCCGGCACTCGACTTCCCGGTGTGCGACCGGGTTCGTTCCGGTACCGTTCGCTGCCCCTCGTCCTGCTCTAGCCGCGGAACTAAACCCGACGACCGTCGGTCTCACGCCCGCGGAGGGAGGCGGCGGAAAGTGGTTTGCAGCCTTTCGCTGTACCTCCGGCGGGCAGCGCCCGACCTCCGAGTGCTCGGTACCGTCCGCTGCGCCTGGTCCGGCCGCACACAACGAGCCATACCCGGAGGAAATCGGCCTGTGCCTTCCGGAGATATGGGCCTCCGGGTGGGACGGACAAACCGGGGCCCCGAGCGGTGGCACCCTGCTCGCTTTCGGCGGCCCGGCACTCGACTTCCCGGTGTGCGAACGTCATCGTTCCGGTACCCTTCGGTGCCCCTTGCCCCACTCTAGCTCCGGTGCTAAAGCGGAGTCGGTCGGTCTCACGGACGCCGAGTTAGCAGGCGGAAAGGGGTGCGCAGCCTTTCGCTGTCACTCCGGCGGGCAGCACCGCACCTCCGAGTGCTCGGTACCGAACGCTGCGCCTCCTCCTGCCGCACGCAACGAGCCATACCCGGAGGAAATCGGCCTCGGCGTTCCGGAGTTATCCGCCTCCGAGTGGGCCTGACCAAGCGGGGTGAACTGGAAATCATTAACCAACGTACTTCCATGTTTTCACCCGCAGAGGGCAGCACTCTCTTCTCCGTTTTAAACTGGGCCGACCCGGCTCCGTTTCGAGACCCGGCACTCGACTTCCCGGTGTGCGACCGGGTTCGTTCCGGTACCGTTCGCTGCCCCTCGTCCTGCTCTAGCCGCGGAACTAAACCCGACGACCGTCGGTCTCACGCCCGCGGAGGGAGGCGGCGGAAAGTGGTTTGCAGCCTTTCGCTGTACCTCCGGCGGGCAGCGCCCGACCTCCGAGTGCTCGGTACCGTCCGCTGCGCCTGGTCCGGCCGCACACAACGAGCCATACCCGGTGGAAATCGGCCTGTGCCTTCCGGAGATATGGGCCTCCGGGTGGGACGGACAAACCGGGGCCCCGAGCTCGCTTTCGGCGGCCCGCTAGTCGACTTCCCGGTGTGCGAACGTCATCCTTCCGGTACTCAACCGTGCCCCTTGCCCCACTCTAGCTCCGGCGGTAAAGCGGAGTCGGTCGGTCTCACGGACGCCGAGTTAGCAGGCGGAAAGCGGTGCGCAGCCTTTCGCTGTCACTCCGGCGGGCAGCATCGCACCTCCCAGTGCTCGGTACCGTCCGCTGCGCCTGGTCCGGCCGCACACAACGAGCCATACCCGGAGGAAATCGGCCTGTGCCTTCCGGAGATATGGGCCTCCGGGTGGGACGGACAAACCGGGGCCCCGAGCGGTGGCACCCTGCTCGCTTTCAGCGGCCCGTCACTCGACTTCCCGGTATGCGAACGTGATCGTTCCGGTACCCTTCGGTGCCCCTTGCCCCACTCTAGCTCCGGTGCTAAAGCGGAGTCGGTCGGTCTCACGGACGCCGAGTTACCAGGCGGAAAGCGGTGCGCAGCCTTTCGCTGTCACTCCGGCGGGCAGCACCGCATCTCCGAGTGCTCGGTACCGTACGCTGCGCCGCCTCCTGCCGCACGCAACGAGCCATACCCGGAGGAAATCGGCCTCGGCGTTCCGGAGTTATCCGCCTCCGAGTGGGCCTGACCAAGCGGGGTGAACTGGAAATCATTAACCAACGTACTTCCAGGTTTTCACCCGCAGA
>NW_027139810.1:0-2500 GCF_035084215.1 Heptranchias perlo | reverse complement strand
CTCCCATCAGACTTTGACTGGCCATATCTCCGGACTCACGTGTCGCAGCCGGGACCTTCAGGCACCGTTCGACGCGTCTACCCCTGCCCCGTCGAATGGCGCCCCTCGCGGTGTGGTCCGATTTCCGCATTTTGGTCAGATTTGCCTCCAAAATTTTCAGATTGAGTTGACGAATGCCCCCTACGGGGTAACCTCTTGCCCTTTCGGACCTGGTCCCTGTGACTTAATTTCCGCCTTTTGCTCAATCGTTTCCCCATTTATAATTAATTTTAAAAATCTGGTTACTCAGTTCTGGTTTACCAGTTCCCTCTTCGGACTTAGTTTTTGGTTAATCATTTCCGGTTCACCAGTTCCCGTTTTGGACTTAGTCTCTGCGGGCCGTTTCTCATCTTTTGGTTCATCAGTTCCCCTCTTTTAATAATTTTTTGGCTGCTTTCGTTTGATCATTTCCCTGCCTTCTGGGTAACTTTTCCACCTTAGGACTTCATCGCCGCACATTGTTTTCGACTTCTGGTTGATCATTTCACCCCTTTTAATCATTTTTGTAACTTTTGGTTAACCATTTCACCCAGCTTCTGGTTAACCATTTCCCCTTTGGGACTTAGTCTGTGAGCATTCTTTTGGGATTCTGGTTAACCATTTGCCAATTTTTAAAAAATGTTGCCACTTTTGTTTAATGCTTTCTGGTCAACCTTTCCCTCTTTCAGACTTCACCGCGGCACATTGCTTCAGCCTCCTGGTTAATCATTTCACCCCTTTTAATCATTTTTGCAACTTTTGGTTAACCATTTCCCCCAGCTTCTGGTTAACCATTTCCCCTTTGGGACTTGGTCTCTGAGCATTCTTTTGGGATTCTGGTTAATCATTTGCCAATTTTTAAAAAATGTTGCCACTTTTGTTTAATGCTTTCTGGTCAACCTTTCCCTCTTTCAGACTTCACCGCGGCACATTGCTTCAGCCTCCTGGTTAATCATTTCACCCCTTTTAATCATTTTTGCAACTTTTGGTTAACCATTTCCCCCAGCTTCTGGTTAACCATTTCCCCTTTGGGACTTGGTCTCTGAGCATTCTTTTGGGATTCTGGTTAATCATTTGCCACTTTTTTAAAAATGTTGCCACTTTTGTTTAATGCTTTCTGGTCAACCTTTCCCTCTTTCAGACTTCACCGCGGCACATTGCTTCAGCCTCCTGGTTAATCATTTCACCCCTTTTAATCATTTTTGCAACTTTTGGTTAACCATTTCCCCCAGCTTCTGGTTAACCATTTCCCCTTTGGGACTTAGTCTCTGAGCATTCTTTTGGGATTCTGGTTAATCATTTGCCAATTTTTTAAAAATGTTGCCACTTTTGTTTAATGCTTTCTGGTCAACCTTTCCCTCTTTCAGACTTCACCGCGGCACATTGCTTTAGCCTCCTGGTTAATCATTTCACCCCTTTTAATCATTTTTGCAACTTTTGGTTAACCATTTCCCCCAGCTTCTGGTTAACCATTTCCCCTTTGGGACTTAGTCTCTGAGCATTCTTTTGGGATTCTGGTTAATCATTTGCCACTTTTTTAAAAATGTTGCCGCTTTTGTTTAATGCTTTCCCTGCTTTGTGGTCAACCTTTTCCCCTTTAGGACTTCACCGCGGCACATTGCTTCAGCCTCCTGGTTAATCATTTCACCCCTTTTAATCATTTTTGCAACTTTTGGTTAACCATTTCCCCCAGCTTCTGGTTAACCATTTCCCCTTTGGGACTTGGTCTCTGAGCATTCTTTTGGGATTCTGGTTAATCATTTGCCACTTTTTAAAAAATGTTGCCGCTTTTGTTTAATGCTTTCCCTGCTTTCTGGTCAACCTTTTCCCCTTTAGGACTTCACCGCAGCACATTGCTTTAGCCTCCTGGTTAATCATTTCACCCCTTTTAATCATTTTTGCAACTTTTGGTTAACCATTTCCCCCAGCTTCTGGTTAACCATTTCCCCTTTGGGACTTAGTCTCTGAGCATTCTTTTGGGATTCTGGTTAACCATTTGCCAATTTTTTTAAAATGTTGCCACTTTTGTTTAATGCTTTCTGGTCAACCTTTCCCTCTTTCAGACTTCACCGCCGCACATAATTTTCGACTTCTGGTTGATCATTTCACCCCTTTTAATCATTTTTGCAACTTTTGGTTAACCATTTCCCCCAGCTTCTGGTTAACCATTTCCCCTTTGGGACTTAGTCCCTGAGCATTCTTTTGGGATTCTGGTTAATCATTTGCCACTTTTTTAAAAATTTTGCCGCTTTTGTTTAATCGTTTCCCTGCTATGTGGTCAACCTTTTCCCCTTTCAGACTTCATCGCCGCGCATTGTTGTCGACTTCTGGTTAATCATTTTTCCCCTTTAAATCTTTTTTTGCCACTTTTGGTTAACCATTTCACCCAGCTTCTGGTTAACCATTTGCCCCATTTTACTGAATTTTTCCGCTTTGGTTTAATCATTTCCCTGCTTTCTTGTCAACCTTTTCCCCTTTTGGA